>NW_011336806.1:123978-140411 GCF_000735185.1 Notothenia coriiceps | reverse complement strand
TAAGGAGCTGGTATTTTTCGGGTAGTTTTAAATTGTAATTTCACCATTTGTAATCATGGGATATTGTGGTTTGCAGGTTGCACAAACCAGCCTGTCAGGACATCGAGTCCACAGTAAAAGGACCGGAGCAAGCGTTCGTTCCTGGGGCGTTGTGCATCCACCCCCTGCAACACATACTCTCCACAGCTTTATCAGGAACCGTATTACTTCTCTCTCGCACCCCCCTTCCGCTGCTCTCTCTCTCTCTCTCTCTCCCCTCCGGTATACGGCACCGTAAGACATAGTGTGGAGTTGCATTAGGTAACGCTGTGGTGGCTGTACTGCTCCAGCCGTCTCCTTTGTGTTTGTTTGTTTCCCCCTGTCTGTGTTGTTTGTGTGTGGGTGGTGGCTGTCACTCCTGGCTCCCGGCTCAACTTCCACTCACTTGCTGCAATCAGCTGTGCACCCTCCCCGACTACACACCTGCTTTCCATCAAGCCATTTACAACGACATATCAACGGAGGCTCCACAACCTTTCTCCGCCAGAACGTCAAGTATCAGCCGTATCTCGCGTCTCCCCTCCGGTACACAGCACCGTAGTGTGGATTTGCATTAGGTAACGCGAGATACGGCTGATACTTGCGCATTAGTTTCTGTTAAGGATCAGTATCAACAGTCCTGCCAGTAACGTTACTATATTATCAATGCTACTTTAGTTATAGCCTGATATATGATAGCTAACTTCACAATGTTGTGATGTGACGTTAGCTAACATTCTGTAGCTAACGCGGGTCACTCACCAAGATAGCTGCCCAGTTCTCCACTGGTTCTCCTCACACCACAGCTCAATTTCTCTCCGATGGCCGTTATTTCTTCTAATTCTTGGCTGCTCCTGGTCTCTTGGATGCCTAGCAGGCTCATAATTATAAGGTTGTGGTCCGTCATATGCATTTGAATATTCATGTTCAACTTCTTCTGTGTCGAAACTAGCATTGGCATCCATGTTTATTAATACGTTACACCGGTCGCTCTCCCCCTTGTTTCCCCCATGTTACGTCACACGCGGGAGGTCACATGCCGAGGCTTTTTTATGCTGAAGTGAACATTTCTTACAAAAACGACGCCAGATGTCACTGTAGTGTATATTTCTGTATATTTTTTTGAAAATCTAGTGTATTCATCATTTTCCTACACATTTATTCACAGGCGTCTTTAACCTGGAAGTTGCTCTTTAAATAAAACATTTTGTTGTCCTTTGTAATTGGCTTATTTTCTTTTGGGATTTTACCGTGTCGATGGAAAACCATTAGTTACCTACAGTAGGATGCTGAGAAGAAAAAAACTGTGTACCTACCAGTTACAACAAATTTGGCATTGACTTTGAACCAATGTATTGGTTTTATGACTAGGTCAACCACATCTAAAACTTCTAACATTCCAAAAATGTCCAATTTCTATCATTCATTTAAACTCATATGGTATAAATATAAAGTGCTGAAGAAATCGATCAGTTAGTTAATTGAAGTGAGATCTATAACCTGTCCTCTCCTTCCCTCTGTGCTGCAGATCAGATCAGAGGACGGTATTCCCCTTTCAGGTGTCCTCCTGTCTCTGAGTGGGGGACAGTTTCGCTCCAACCTGCTGACTCAGGACACCGGCCTGCTCACCTTCAATAACCTGGTAGGGATCCAGCAGTGTGTTAATCTGCTCTCACAGTCTGCTAGTTGACGGGATCTCTATCTAATCTGTTTATTTTTCTGCTTCCCTCTCCTCAGAGTCCCGGTCAGTACTACTTCAAGCCCATGATGAAGGAGTTCCGCTTTGAGCCGGCGTCTCAGATGATCGCAGTGGAGGAGGGTCAGAACCTCAGTATTGATATCACTGGCATCAAGACTGCTTACAGGTATGCACATGTGCCTCGATGCTGTTTATAATAGGAGCCTAACATGTCCACAGCATAAGTCTAATGAGTGTTTATACGTCCTCAGCTGCTACGGAGCCGTGCAGTCTCTGAGCGGGGACGCAGAGAGAGACGTTGCCGTGGAGGCGGTGGGACAGGCAGACTGTAGCATCTACAGCGAGGACACCGTCACCGATCAAGAGGGGCGCTTCAGACTCAGGGGTCTGCTGGTAAGTACGAAATGAACACACTTAGGTTCTCAAAAAGTGAGCTAATCTTGTTAACACAATGTGTATGCCCCATTTGAGCAGGTGTAACTGACTGATTTAATGTCTGAAATGCTGTACAGATGCTATTTCTTTCAAGCCTTTTCACTGTGTTCTAACTATAATGTTTTGTTTCTTTCAGCCGGGTTGCAAATATCTCATTCAGCTGCGAGCTGAAGGCAACGACCACATAGAGAGGGCCTTACCACAATACAGAGCAGTAGAGGTGAGAGGCTAAAGTGTTAAAGGCTTGTAAGCACAACTGTTTGTAATACTCAATAATTTGTATTTACCATCCCAAGGTACACAGTAGAAATAATCTGGTCAGGATACAATAATGGGTCATTGGTGATGTTCAGGAGCTCATTAACAGCTGCAAACAGTTTTTTTGTACGTTTTTTTAAATGTTTAGAATCACTGATTCATGGAAAAATAATGTTTTGTGTTCTTGCAATAACTGACGGCTTTAGGGTAGTTGAAATAAACTGCATTTTTTGGATTAGTTGTACTTGAAACTGAGTGGAAAACATGGGGCTTTATTTTTGTGTTTCTTGCAGTAAACCCGCTGCAAGTTTAAACCTCTCTTTATAATTTTAGTTTGTCAGAAGTTCACGCTCCGTAATCGCTCTGGCAAGGCAGGAAATGCCTTAGTTCCATTTAATTCTCTATTATTATCAAACCTTGTGACTTGTGCTAAGTTTTATCCACAGTTAACATTTGGCATTTTCTAAGGTTGTATCTGATCTAAGCTCTGTTTCCCCCTCAGGTCGGCAGCAATGACATTGAAGGGGTCAACATCATCGCCTTCAGACAAATCAATCAGTTTGACCTCAGTGGAAACGTCCACACGTCCCCTGAACACCTCGCAACACTATCGGTAGCACTGCTGGGCTTATCTTCTCAATAGGCGCTTTCACACCGGAGCACTTTGACCCGTACTTTTCCCGTTTAGTTCCGATAGTGCCTTGAATTTTGCGTTCACACCAAAAAGAGAACTTAGTTCAGAGAACTTTTACCCCCATTTGTAGTGCCTGCTAGAGAGGTGGNACACACACACACACACACACACACACACCACACACACACACACACACACACACACACACACACTGACTAATAAGCGCCTCTTCTGTGTTTCAGACTCTGACAGGTCAGAGTCTGAAACACAGAAGAGGCGCTTATTAGTCAGTGTGTGTGTGTGTGTGTGTGTGTGTGTGTGTGTGGTGTGTGTGTGTGTGTGTGTGTGTGTGTGTGTGTGTGTGTTCAGTATGTTGTATAAGGGTGTAATATTAACTAGAACACATGAAAGGAAACTGCTTTTTGACACAAATGATTTCTCATTTGTCTCATGATTGAAATAAGATGATTGAATACGTGTAAGTAAAGTGTCACTGTTACTCATGTCATGGATCATGTATATGGTTTGGTGTGTGTTACCTGAACTGTCCCCTGGATACTCAGCCCCAGGCTTCTCCTCCTCTGCTGCTTTAGACATCCTGATATCTGTAAGAAACACACACACACACATCAGTTAGGGTCACTGTGAATACAGAGAGGTACATAAGGCGAAGCTACAGTACGTGGTAAGAAAAGCAAACATTGTTGCTTCAAATTCTTGGCCGACGGGGGAGAAAATGATATTATCTGCGACATGTCTGCAACATTTGATCACTGTATGTCACAAACTGCGAGCGAAGACAGAAAGACACACAACCTTTTTTTATGCAAATCATAATTTGCATACAAATATTCCAAGGCATTTGTGGACACACTGTTTGCTGTTTATGCACATTTAAATGGTGGGATTTTTCTAGTTTCAGCCTAAAAATCTACTGATATTTGAGTTTTAACATTTTGGCCAAATGTATAAATAATAGGTGTAAAAAGAAAATCAATAAACATCCAGTGTAGAAAAACACACACTTTACACATCTTCAAATTTTCTTTGTGTGTTAACCTTGTCCTTGCACTCATCTGCTGCTTCTTCTCTCTTTCGCCATTCAGATTCACAAACAAAGGAATAAAACAGCCTCTGCTCTCTGAATGAGAGGTCAGTCCTACAGTAGGCCTCTTTCACTTCAATTCAAACTGAGATTAACGCTGTCAGGAAGTCAAAGGAATAGGTATACAAATTCTGGTATAAAAGCAACAAATAATTCTAAGAACTAATTCTTTTTTAAAAGAGGGCTGACTCACTGTCACTGTATTATTCACAACAAGAAGTGGAAAGGATTTCACTTTTGACCTGTGATACATTTCACTCCAGTGCTGGCGATGAAACCCTTTTAGATTGGCTAAATCAAATCAGAAATGCATCACTTTTAAGATAAAGCCAATATATATTTTTTAAGTTTCTAAAAATACAAGTTGCGAAGGTGCGTAATATTTTTTGAACTCTCTTTTTTACTCATTAAATGCGACCTGGAAGTAGCTAAGAGAAAAGTGATGGTACCTTCCCATAGCTCTTTAAATGTAAACTTTATTGACCCGGGATGTGAGCATGGGATTAAGAATCAGCTTTTCTTTGGCAGACATCATGCTAACTACCACCGCTTTTCTTTGTGTTAGTGGAGACTTCTGGGATGTAGCAGTAATTGGTGGAGGAAGAACGCACCAGAGGAACTGCTTACCTGAGCACCAGACATTACTCAGCACTACTGCCGCCGCCATCTTGGATAAAACTGTCCTTTAGGACTAGTATGCTCTTAATTTCTGTAGCTCATTTTACGGCTTCAGCTTTAATCTTTTGTGAGGAACGGCCAGTTCAGCCAAAGCTCAAAATATGAGCTCTGTGTGAATTAGAGTATGTGTTCTGATGGCAGGTTCTCCGTTTTTTTAAAAGATGTGCGAAAATAATCAAAGTACACATGATAAACCACGGCTCAGATCCTCCATCCTTCCTCTGTTCTTCCTCACTATAATTACAGCCATATAGAGGACACACACACACGGAAATAATGAATACTTGAAAAAAATTAATTAAAGGGCTTATTGCAAATGATATATAAGCCTGGTGTGAGTGTGTGTGTGTGTGTGTGTGTGTGTGTGTGTGTGTGTGTGTGTGTGTGTGTGTGTGTGTGTGTGTGTGTGTGTGTGTGTGTGTGTGTGTGTGTGGTAATCTTATCATCAGGGTCACAGGCAAGTTCAAGGTGTGATGCAAGGAAGTGGAAGGAGGGATGGAGGGGGATAAAGGTGTAGGAGAAAGAAAGACAAATAGATGGAGCCATGTATGGTTGCATTTAAAATCCAAAGAAAAAAAGGGAAATATTAAATATAAATAAGGTGGAAACAAAGGTTAAAAAGACAAGACAAATATATAATATTTGTGCACTGAAAAGAGATGCAAAGTTTATATTTTCTTTATATCCATGCGCAAAAATCTCAACATAGGTGGTCCTTTCGCAAACATTTGGTATATAAAAGGATATAAGATTGTTTGTTGGTCAGTGTTTTGTGTTATTTGTCAAAAGCCTCCATCAAAGAACATAATGTAAACATTTTTAAAACTTTTACATGTCAAATGTATCAAATTGAAACCCCCTGCATTATTGTAAAGAAAAGGAAACCCAGCACTGACTGAGGTCTGTTAGTGGAGCGTTGCAGTTACACAAAACCACCACATGGGGGCAGCACTCTCCTGGAAATGCTGAATGCGTTGTACGGAGAACCCGGGAGAACCTTAATCGGTCTTTTGAATCCTTTAAGTAACCTGTCATTCACAATGACACACGTTGAGGAGTAGTATACTGCAGTCACATAATAGAGACTTTAAGTTGACCTAAATTAAATGCATTTAAAGTTGCATTATTCGATACTCATTGGTTTTCTTTTACCTTCAGCTACATCTTTTTTTTTTTTTAAAGTTATATATACTAGCAACAAATCACCACGAAAATACAAGGCAATGTATTAAACGTATACAGTTAGGCTACTCAGTTTCCTCTATAAGCTGTATTTTACAGAGACAGAGGTACTGGACTTATAGTTCTTATGAACCAGTATCTGTTGTATTGTTTAGTTAAAATACTTCTAATATTGATTCACTGCTACACAAGATCTATGTATTACTGCTGCTTCTACTTAGAGCTTCTTTTACAGGTACTGATATATTGCTGATACATCTGTTAGAATTATTACTACTAAGCCCAGCTGGGTTTATATATCTTCAGACAAGTTGGATTTAAGACTTTGAAGTCGTTTTCAATGCCACTCAGAATGAAATGTAGGTCTAAGACTTTGAAATAATCGAGATGAACGAAAGAACATCAATGATTTTGGTTTAGGGAAAATGTTGCTAAAATGACGATTGCATCATAAAAAGTCTTGTGTCTTCACTAGCTAGCAGACTGAGAGAAAACAAGATATGACTTCTGTTATCTCTGCTATTGTGATTCGCTTAATGCAACCACATTCAGTCAATTATAAAAAAAACGAGTTTTTATTTATCTAGAGATATATAATAAAATAACTACAAATAAAGTCCTTCCTCCCACGTCTTAGCATCTTTAAGACTTTTGAATGATTGATTTAAGACATTTCACTACCAATTCAGGCCATATTTTTATCTTTAAAGGCGTTTCTGTAAACACATACACATGAAAAACTGAACAAAATTCAGACTTAAGAAACACAATTTACTAAAATGTTGCATCCATTTCATTTCAACACCGGGTTGGATATAATACACTCCATTTCAAAGACACACACACATGTGCACACACACACACACACACACACACACACACACACACACACACACACACACACACACACACACACACACACACACACACACACACACACACACACACACACACACATTACTATTCCCTGCTCCTTTATCCTTTCAGCATATGAAGAGAGGGATCCCATAAAATTATTTTAACACCCCCCCTCCATCTTTCCCTGCCCTAACCCCTCTGGCCATGGGGCCTTTCAACCCCCACCACCTCATATATGCTAACAAATCAAACACACTGAATCCCCAAATGTCCCAGATGTCCAGTACGCATGAAGTCATATTTTTCTTTCATCAGGACTAAACAGAAAATAAGACTTTTCTCTACTAAATCTACAAATGTACAAGTTTTTTATTTTGAAAATGTTCTTTATTTAGATTTGAGTGAAAAATGTCCCTCTGAGGTGCAGTGACCACCGTCCTGACACACTTCTCCACCCCGGGGCAGTTTGACAGCAGCCGCTCGGATGCAGCCCCCCCCCCCGTTCATGCTCATCCTATCAGTACTAATAGCATAGAGAGAGGAAGGGGAGAGGGGGAGAGGGCAGATGATGTATCTGTCTTCAGAGGTTGACATGGCCAGCCTGCGTGTGTGTTTGGTGTGTTAAAGGGGGAAAAAAGAGGGGGGTGCAGGGTCACTGTCAGGGAATTAGAAGGGGAATGGTGGAGGGGGGGGGGAATAGGATGGCTGGAGGGGTCCTAAACTCACCCCCTTTCTCCCCTCTTTTTTTGCCCACCCACCCCGCCTCGGTCACGCCTGTCAGGGGCCGGTGACAGACGGCGCGTGGGTTACTCTGTGTGTGTGTTTGAGGGAAAGGGGGGGTGTGCCGCTGTTTGGCGTGTGGATGTCAAAGGTCAGGCACATGGTCTCGTCCAGCTCGCGCCTCGCAGTGGCACACACACACACACACACACACACACACACACACACACACACACACACACACACACACAGCCTCTCCCACCTGTCCCTTGTCACATTCACTAAACAAACACACGCGGAGCTGCAACTGCTGTAATGGGAAGATATTTGAAAACAGCTGTGAAATTATGTAAAATATGCGGTAAAGAAGTATTTATAGTCACAAAGGAAAGGGAAACTGCTATTTTTTACCAGTTATCAAAATTATAGAAATATTTATTTTGTTGAATTTGTTCAGCTTATAATATTTTAGAAATTATATTTTTGTATTCTTCCCAGCGCATCGAGATGTCTCCAATTAGCTCGTTTTGTCTTGTCAAAAATCCCAAACCATAATATATTAATTTCAAGTCATATAAGACAAAGAAATGCAGCAACTTCCGACCTTTGAGAAGCTAATCTAGAGAATATTTTTGTCATATTGGCATGAAAAATTGTAATAAAAAACGAATACAAAAAACAGCCGTTGGTTTTCAAGTTGTGTTAGATAGTAAAAAGTTAAGAGGAAAAGGACAGGCAACTAAATATTTGAAATCTGTGGTGTTGAACATTAATAACCATTATAAGAAGTTCAAAAATGAGTGCAGGTTAATGGTTATGATTTAAATACACTTTAACATTGGTGGTTTGACCATTGTAAACAAGTCAAAGCTGAAATAACATTTAAAGATCTGCAAAACAAACTTCGAACCCAACTGACCCATAACGAGGAAAGAAACGTGTGAACAAAACGTTTTTTAAAAGTTTAACATGTGCATTAAATAGTTTCCCTGTAGTTGTTTATATAAGATGAATGACATGTGTGACTTAAAGGTCAACTTTTACCTTTCATAACAGAACGGGATTGATGCACAGCAAGGGTGGGCTATTATGCATGACCACATACTATGTGAGAAAAAGGACAATGTGTGTTTTGTTCTCGTTTTAATGAGCATCTCTCCAGCTGAAAACAAAGCAGAGCTGTGTATCTGAACGCATTGGGCTGCAAGTAATGAGAATATATTCAGCTTTAAATGAGCGGAGAACATGCTGCATATATATATATGAAAGATTGTGACTGTGGCAGAATAATTATACTTCCAAATGATGTCGCCCAACTGTGTACATTTGATTTCATAGTCTAAATTCTATACTGTGTTTCAAAGGTTTCGCAACTATTTACAGCAGAGGTTGACTTTTACAAAACAAGAGATGATCTAATTATGCTAAACATTTTTTTTGCTTTTTAATGCATGTAACATTAAGCTATCTGTGGCTCTTTTTCTGGTGTAACAATGTGCATTTCCCCTCTGTGGGACTAATAAAGGGATTCTGATTCTGATGCATATACATATTACACAGCAGAACTTGTGAAATTGCTTCATATTATTAATATTTTGGAAAATAAATTTGGATTTTGTTTTTTATTCCAGTTTTTTCTCCCTCTAAGCTCCTGGCTATATATATGCCTTTAACCTATACTGACAAATGATCCACTCTATATCCAACTGACTAATATAAAGCAACATATTCTGTATCATAGATAGGCCTATTTGGGCCGCTATGTAGCTCAGTTGGTAGAGCTGTTGGCTCATGAACAGAGCTTGGACCTGGGTTCGATTCCGGCCTGGGACCTTTTGCCCCTTCAACTCTGTCTCTACAGTCAAGGCAATGGAGGCCCAAAACAATCCTTTTTATATATATATATATATATATTGCTTATTATTTAAAAAAATAAATGAGAGTTTTGTTTTTTGTTCCAAGCACTCACTTTCTTATGTAAACTAATTATGTTTGGGTTTTAGGTAAGCGTATTTGGGTAAATACTCATGTTAAAAGACAAACAAACAGGAAGTGCTAACAGGTAGCCTGTACAAAAAGCTGCCAGTTAGCTTGAGGTTCAACCTTGTCATTTCTAATAAGCATCCTTTCTCCTTCACTGTGTCCCTCACCTCCTACGTTCCTTTGTCCTCCATTGGCCCTTTTATGATTTATTCTGATCTATCTCTCATGTCATGTCTTCCTCTTCTTCTCTTCCTCATTTCTCTCTAACCTTCCCCCCTTTTTCTTTACCTGTCTTCCCCTCCCTTTATTCCTCCATTCTCTCCGTACATTGTTATCTCTAACATCCAGTCTAGCTATCACCTTCTGTACTTCTTTTGTATTTCTTGTTCATATGTGTTGTGTAAAAATGTTTTTTTCTGCGCTACATGTGAACACATTGGTGCAGATGATTCTAATTATGTGGACCATGTTTCTGTGCAGGAGGGTGAGCTCACCTCTGGCAAAGCTAATGGTCAGCACACTGGTAACTAGCTCACCTTGACACTTGTTGTGGCCACATACAGCGAGAGCAAAACCTCAGCCTGGTATCCATAATATAACGAGTCCATACGAGGTAAATAACTCTGCAATAGCTGCTTAAAATGGCTGCATGCATTGATACAACTATGACTGTCTTATGTGGAAAGAAATTATTATTTATTTTAGATTTAGAGCGTAAATATGTAATTTTTTTGTTAAAGATATGTCCTGAATTGAACTTAACATCTTCAAGTTACTCTTTGCGCTCACTTTCTATTTCACACATTTCTTATTTGAAGTCATTTTGAGGCTTTAAGTCTAGATTCTGCTCCATTACATTAATGTTATCACCGCAACTGTTAACTGTTAAATCTGCCCTTTTGCGTCCACCAAAAATGTAATACTTCTGTGTCAGGGAAATATTTGTTTGGCTAAAAGTGTCATTTGTCTCCCTCTGTGTCTACATCTATTCCTCTCTCTGTCTCCCCCCTCCTCCCCCCTCTCCTTCCTTCAGTAGTGGTCAGCCGCAGCGGTCATGGCACCACTGGACAGCGCTCTGCTAGCACAGGACACACAGACTCGTTGCCAGGCAACAGCAATGAAAGATTACTGAGTGTGTGTCCATGTGTATGTGTATGTGTCTGTGTGTGAGCTCGTCTGCTCCTCACATGTTTGTGTGTGTACCTGTGAGAGTGTTAATCATTAAGAATAAACATGTTTCCCTGCCTGTAAGCGGAGGCTTCGCTGTGAGGCAAACAGAGTGTTGCATGTTAATGTCTACGCTATCGTTTACACTTTTTAACCAATATTAAATGATTGTTCTGCCTTTTTCCCTCAGGTAATAATAACATCATAGTTGTCAGATAAAAAAAGGAGAAAACCCCATTTAAAAGGAATTTAACCTCACCATATTTTACGGTTTTACAGCTGTAAGCAATTTCCAGTGTTCTTCCCAGAAATGCTAATCACTTCCTGTTTAAAGGCCTTTAACATGAGTATAAGAATGAAACAACTGAAAAGAACACCATACGCTGATCTGTAATCCTCTTTCTAAGCAATCGATTCTTTCCATAAGTGACTTGTTTCATGCATCTGAATACTGAGAAACAGAAACGGCCTCTCCAGAGTGAATGAGTACCGTTTGTATGAGTTTATGCACAACTGTGTTTTGTGCACACACGTATGCGAGTCAGACAGAGAGTGATTACATGCTGTATGTGTGTGTTCACGAGCGTATGTGGGCGTGCACGAGGGCGAGCGCTTTCCGAATATGTCTCTAGAGTGTTTATTATATCCGATACAGTACCTCTTTCTCGCACCACATATTTCTGTGCCGATCGATTCCTCTGACTCCCGACAAGACAATAATCGCAGCGCCCTCCCTCTTTCCTTCTCTCCACCATTATTACTGCCCTCCCCAAGGAGCACAACCCAGGGATGGAGGGATGGAAACAGAGAAATAAAGGAAGGGAGGACAAGGGGGGGGGGAGGAAATGGCCACTGCGTGTTACTTCCTTACCCAGAATCCCTGCGCCGGGGCGTAAAGATTGGGATAGTGGACGAAGGAGGAAGAAGGGAAATGGAATCAAGATGTTGAACATTTTGGGAATGTTAGAGGGATAATGGTGGATGCTAGGAGACATGACAGAGATGTTTCAAAGAGGAAGACAAGGGGAGTAAAGATGGCAGGGGGAATGATGGAGAAACCAGAGGGAGGGAGGATGGTGATGGGACAGTAGGGAAGACGCATGAGAGGAAGGCGGAAAAACAAATGAGGAAGGAAGATGAAGAAATTCACAAGCAAATGACAAACAGGCAACAACAAAACATGTAGGAAGCTAGGATAATGGCTGGAGGTGTAAGAAATAACGAGGTGTGCTGAAGAAGAGAATTAGACGAGGAAAATCCTCCCTCCCCTATGAGAAAAAGAAAGGCAAGGGCTGATGGGAAGAGCGGACACGAGTGAATGGATGAGTAGAGGGATGCTGGGACAGTTAGTGAAGAACTGAGCAGAAGGGAGTAAATTAGCAAAGATGAGAAAAAAAGAAACACACATTTAGAGCATTTGTGAAAATTGCAGTGAGATTATTGAAGAAGAAGAAGTGAAGAGCGAACTGCGGTGTGACAGAGCTTCCTCGCAGGAAATAGCAGGAAGGAAAAAGACAGTGACAATTGGACTAACAAAGACACACAGCCTCGCCTTGATGGTGTGTGTGTGAGTGATTGGATGAGGAGGGAGGGGGCAGATTGTGTGCAACAGAGTCAATGACAAAATGAACAGACAAACCGGACAGAGAGATGGCAAAAAAATGAGACGAGAGGAAGAAAGGGAAAGGAAAAAGGTCAGATAGAAGCCGCCGAGACATGAAACGCCCGCCCTGAAATCCCAGTTTCACGTCCGAACTAACACGGATGTATCGTCGCCGTTACGGCAGGACAGAAGTATAGCACTCGTGGGTAAACCCATCATAAAAATTGCTCCTAAAATCAAATTACAAAATGGAAGGGAAATGTACGGCGCTGCCAAAAAAAGAGGCAAAAATGAATTGCCCAAAATGGTTCACTCATAACACGTACTCCCGCAAACATTGTTGGCTAATTTGCCAAACATTTCAAATCAAATTGTAAAACAAAAAAAAATACTTGCTATTTTTAATGTGAGGATTATAAAGAGTCAAAAGCCTCGTTTTCAGCTTGACCTTGATCACGTTTATTTAATGGAGGCTGAACGAGCTCATAAGTCCAGGGATGGCAGAATGTTCTCCAC
The DNA here is from genome assembly GCF_000735185.1 of Notothenia coriiceps. NCBI lineage: Eukaryota > Metazoa > Chordata > Actinopteri > Perciformes > Nototheniidae > Notothenia > Notothenia coriiceps. Next base: position 127,555 of record NW_011336806.1, on the reverse strand, counting down.
CCATAGAAGATCATATTATCCTTCAATTTGGAGTTATGAGGTTGTCATGTGACTGCAGGGATATTGATGTTCCGACTGTTTGGATTCAAGGATAACAAATCCCCGTACTGTGTGTCGAGAAACCCCCTCACCAAAATCTAAAATCAAGCTTTTTCGTTGTGACACACTCCGATTTAGGATCTGATCTTGTACATTTCTTCGCGAGCAAAAGACAGCACCAGGTTTGATGACCTACGGTGCTCTATAAGTGTAAACAAATGAATACATCGGAGAATGAGTTGTGTTGAATCCTCCGCCCTGGGTTCTGGTGATCTATGGTGCGTGCTGCGAGCCGTTAGATGGTTAGGTTTACAGGTTTATCGATTGGACCCCGACTTAAATTGGCTCCCAATTAAACAGAGCGCTTATTTGACCTCTTTACCCCTTCCTGTCCCCCTTTCCTGTCCCGTTAAATACCCCCCCCGCCTCCATCTCCTCCTTATTCTCCCCACCTCCATCGCGCCGAGCTCCTCTCCATCGACACATCCATCTTTCGCTCAGTGTAATACCTCTACTCCCTTCCCCCCTCCGTCTACGGCCATCACCCCATCCCCATTTTCTGTTACCAACACCTACCCCCCTCTATTTAAAGCCCCCTCTCTCCATCAGTATACAGCAGTGCCTTCTTTCCCCCTCGCCGTCCATTTCCCACCTTTCCTCAGAGCTGATCTCTGCTCTGTTTGTCTCTTCTACTTTCTCTCAGTCAATCCATCAATCTCTCCTTAAATAACAACGATGAATTATTAAGTGTATTTATTCAAACACCATTAATTATAAAATACAGGCGGCGTGTCAGTCTATTTGCTTTGGCCGAGGCCGATTTCAGCAGGATGGGGAGGGGAGAGAAGAAGGAGAAGAAGAAGAGGTTGGAGGTACAGGAAAGGTGAGGTGGAGAGAAAAAGAAGAGGGAGGTGAAACTGGGGGGGTTAGGAAATTGGTGTGGCTAGCGGAACAGCACCCCTCCCTCCCCACCACCCCATCCCTTGCTCCCTCCTCACCCTCCCTTCCCCCCTCTCCTTCCCCGCTCTGCTTTGTATTCTGCGGAGATGACAGGGGGAAAGCTTTATTGCTCTGAGTTTGTATCGATCGGGGCCCCGCAGAGGGGGTAGCCAGACCTGCGCACACTGGAGGCCCTTTTGCAGAGGCCGCTGACTCCTGCCTACAGCCTCCCCTCCGCCCCCGCCCGCCGCCACTTGCAACAACCAAACACACCCTTCCCTTCCTCTCATTTTTCTGTCTCTCACTTTTTAAAAATTTTGCTGGGCCTTGCCTTTCCTTGTTTTGAGAGCGTCAGAGCAACAAAAACGCGGGCAGCTTTTCTTAATTACCTGCGTGCAACATCAATGCACCCGAACACAGGAAAGCCTGGCGCAGCACGAGCGGAGTGCTAAAATGAGAGTGAAATGAAAACATGATCGTCTCTCGCAAAAGACGTCTTTCCAAACACAGATCTAGCAGAGGTGAAACGTTTCGGAGGGAGAAGGAAACACTCGCAATGAATACGCTGGCATATGGAGCAGCAACTCACATGATGAAGTACACACAGGTACACCACACACACTCAGACTGCCAAAACACAATCTGGGGCTGCAGGGTTTCTGAAGCTGCTGTGATCCCTGACCAGTTGCATCAGAAAATCCTTAATCTGGGAGCGGTTTGACCGTTCCTCAGTTCCAGCTAGGCAGGGATCAGGGCCGCTGTCGGGCAGATTCGAATTTAGGGATAAGATGGGATGGCGGATGCAGGTACTGAAATCACCCCAAGGGACAGGAGGGAATGGGGATGGAGACGGGGGATGAGACAGGGTGGAGAGGGGAGTGGTTCTTGATTTGCCCTCTGCGGGCCCCCCTTCACTGGGCACCCCAGCATTCCTAGGGGTCTGAAGGCCAAAGTGGGAGAGCCAACGGCGACAATGACTCCCTCTTTTATTTAACTGCCAAACCAGTGTTTCCCTTCGTCGCGACTGGAAGAACTGGAAGAACACCGAGTAGTTTGGAGCTAACAACACACCTAGGTCGCAACTATATCTCATGTTTATTATTGATTATTCATTTTTAATTTGGACTAAACGTCCTGTAGCCTCTACAACACATTACCTTTTAGTTACATTTAATTAAACACCAGTAGTCCCATTTATAACTTGTTTTTCATCATTCAATATAGATATAAACCTGCAATTAAAACGTTGTTCCTGTTATCAAATATGCCTTGAAATAGAATATGTGCAAGTGAAACAAAAATCGTAAAGTTGATTCAGTATTTTTGTGGAATTTTGTATTGATTTATTAGATAGCGATAGTATGTAACGAATTGATAGGAAATGATGTCAGATAAATGGGCGAAATCATGAATGTCCCTGGCCGGATTCAAACCAGAAGACGTTGCGCTAATGGCGGAGTCTTTCACATAAACTCAGATGTTTGCCGTTGCTTCGGAGATACTGCGTTAACTTCACTTTCTGATTTCGTGCAAGCCTACGAAAGAATCAAGAGCGATTCTCTTGTGACGTAAAGAGACACAACCACAGATATCTTCACTACAAGCGGTCTGACCAGCGACAGAGTGACTACTATCTAGCAGACGCAAGAATGAATCAAATGTTTTCACCCGCTGCGCTGGGCGGTTCAAGCCTTCACTGACTTTGCCAGTATCACGCTGAATCTGAACCCCTCCTGGCTCCGTTATCTGCTTCCTGAGCTTAACCAACTTCCATTATGTAGAGCCGGGATGACTACTTGGTGACCTGTGTCAGAGCAAGGAGAGAGTGGCTCGGGGATGAAGAGAGAATGGCGATATCGATGCGTGAGAGAACCTCACAATGGATAGGTGCTTCAAGAGCCACCCTGCACTCTAATCAACACCGCTCCCTCTTCAACTACTTTTCGATCCAGCCTGGCTGTGTATCTCATCTTACTTTCACACTCCTACCGAGTCACAATACCGACTGAAGTGCAACCATCCTGGTCACCGTTCTGCCTCCACTTAACATGCACCATGTTGTCGACGCGCACACGGATAAGTAACCAATTCGATGGTGAGCAATAACCGGTGGACAGCTAACCACAAGAGAGTAGCATGAATCGAGGATGAAAGAGAGTAGATCGTACGAATCCGACGGCTGTAGCAGACGAATGGCCGTGCTCAGACCACCCTGTTCTGACCACAGTCCACCCTCCCGTCCTTCAACTCTTTCGCATTAGAGTGGCTGATAAATGCTCTATTGTACGTTACTTTGCTTTCTCTTTTCAACAGAGCCGCCTCAGACCCACTGTCAGTGTTCCCCCCCCAACTTTCACCAAATGACACGATGGCCGACACAGCACACGGAAAAGTACCACAATTAAACAGAAATGTTAGCCAAAGACGGTGGTGCCTGCTTAAACCACAGAGACGTCCATCAAGCGGGTTCAGTGTATTCTTTATGCTGCACTGCCGTAACCTTTCGAAAAAACGGGAATCTCCTGCCGACTGCTGTTGACAAACACAGCTTTTGACCGGTGAAAGTGTTTGTCTTTTGCAATTGTAGGCTGGCTTTATA
>NW_011336806.1:100567-123933 GCF_000735185.1 Notothenia coriiceps | reverse complement strand
CTTAGTTGTGTCTTAAATATGTTTGTGTGTCATAATCTGATTAAAATTGGTGTACTTGTGTTTTTAATATGTTTACCTGTGGGGTTTGTACAACGTTTTCGTGTGTACATATTTGTGTGTGTTTGTAAAATGGATAATACAAGTTTGTTAATGTTTATGTGCCAGCGGTGCAGATAGTGGGGGGGTATACGTCCCCCACAGTTTCATAGGGACACTGACCCGTCCCCCCGATTTAAAGTAATATATATATTATATTTTTTATTATCTTAAAGGTAAATACCGATTCATTTGTTAATCCACATACATACTTATATTGTATTATATTTGATCTTGAAACAGTTCATATTTGAGCGTACGGTTAATGTTACTTATGATTGTAAAACACATAATAAATCCCGGTCAAATGCACGCTGAAGGCTCTTTGAGCAGCTTTTCACTCACTGATTGTGCTGTTATGTTAAATGTTTGTTGTTTGATTTTCATGTATTTTTGTCTGGATATTTGTCTGTGGATGTTGGACATGGAGCTGCTGTGACGCAAGTCAAATTTCAGACTTGATCTGACCAATAAAGTATTATCGTATCGTATCGTAAACTGTATTGGAAATGGTAATGCCTTTCTCTGATATCCAAATTTCTGCTTCTAAATTCTGCAAATCATATTTTTAAGGTGCCCTTCTACAGAGGAGAAAGGATCACGTTTGATGTCGCTCCTTCCAGGATGAATTTCAAAGTGGAACACAACAGTTTGAAACTGGAGGTAAAGAGTGAAAATATATCTACATATAGATATAACCGTCATTATCTTGTGAGTATGAATATGTTTTATGTGTTATACCACATGCCTTACTGTTTCTGTTGCAGCCAATCTTCCGGGTCATGGGCTTCTCTGTGATTGGCCGAGTTCTCAACAGTGATGGGGGGGAGGGCGTCCCTGATGCCACAGTGTCCCTCAACAACCAGATCAAAGGTAAACAAAGAAACTCCCGAAAAGCAATAAATAAAACATCCAACTGCGGAAGTGCTCCATTTGTGCCAGGGCTCGACATTATAAATGGCCCGCTGGCCCGGAAGCACTATTTAGATTGATTCAAATGTTGTAGTACAATTAGTAATGTAGTTAGTGCATAAATTACTATTGCAACAAATGTGTTAATTTTCTTCATTATTAGTCGATTTTTTGTTTTGGTGGACGAATGCTCCGGGCCAGTGGTTACAATGGTGGGGCCAGTGATAATACAATTCCACCGGCCTTAATGTCTACCCCTGTGTGCATTTCGTTGTTCTCACTTTACGTCTTTCGCTCTTGTGTCCCTCAGTCATCAGCAAGGAGGAAGGCTCTTTCCGCCTGGAGAACATGACGGCTGGTACCTACACCATCCGTGTCACCAAGGAGCTCATGTTCTTCGAGCCAATCACAGTGAAGATCGCCCCCAACACACCCCAGCTTCCTGACATCATCACAGCAGGGTACGCATGGCCTGTCCGCTGTAAACAATGATATTAAATAGCTACACTACACATGTTCTGAAATATCAAAAATATCAGCTTCAGCGCTCTTCCTAGCTCGATCTGACCTCTGATGTTGTTCCCACAGGTTCAGTGTGTGTGGCCAGATCTCCGTCAGCCGCCTGCCTGAGGGCATGAAGCAGCAAGGCCGCTACAAGGTCACTTTGACTCAGCAGGGCCAAGACAAGGCCTCGAGCAAGACCGTGGACTCAGACCCCCAGGGGGCCTTCTGCTTTCAGGCCAAACCCGGAGACTACAGTGTCCATGTAAGACTCTCGCAGCAACTGGTCCCTGACTAAATCGACACAAAGCTAACCTCAAACACTTGACTCTAAGATATCTAATGTTTGTCTTTTGAAGTGTATCCTAGCGATGTAATTGATTTCAGTGCCTATGTAGCAGTATGGTAACTCCGTTGTCTTGCAGGTGTCTCTCCCCGAGGCGGAGGTGAAGGCAGGGCTTGCTCTGCAGCCTCAGGCCCTGGAGGTCTCCCTTGTGGACCGGCCCCTCACAGACCTACTCTTCACCCAGTTCATGGCTTCTGTCTCTGGGAAAGTCTACTGTCTAGGTAAAGGCTTGGTAATATACACTGAATTTGTAATTCTAGTATACGTGCTGTCTTTGTCTTAGTGGCTCCCGTCCCACTTAAATATTTATGTGGTTGTTTGTTCATATTTTCCCGTCTCCTGTGTACCCTGGTTGATCTGTAGCGTCCTGCGATGACCTCTCTGTGACTCTGCAGCCAGTGAGTCGGCAGGGAGAGAGGCGGACGGTGGCTCTGTCCGGCAGCAACGACATCCTCAGCTTCTCCTTTGAGGACGTTTTACCAGGGAAATACAAAGGTCAGGACTCGATTCATTATTTTTACATATTTCATTATATTGTACCAAACAAATGTGCTCGTGTCAGTTTTTTTTTTTACATATATATTGTGCAGCCCTCATTCATATATTGGCAGAAGATGAAATTTAAATAATTTCTATGTTTATTTGAATGTGAAATACAAATATTGTGTCACTTCAATCAATGAGTAGCTCTGGTAGAAGCTTTCATTAGCAGTTGAATTCAGCATATGTGTAGCCTAGCAGGAAATATAAAATGCTAAATGCAAGCCTCTATTTATTTGGAGCAGATTTGCACCTTTAAATCCTTTCATCAAACATGTCTCTCTGTTACTTTTCTTCTATGTATTGATTATTTTTCGTTCTCCCCTTTCAGTGAGTATTACTCACGAGGAGTGGTGCTGGAAGCATAAGTCTGTGGAGGTGGAGGTGCTGGACTCGGACGTGGTGGGAGTGGAGTTCAGACAGATTGGCTACATCCTGCGCTGCTCCCTCTCCCATGCTATCACTCTGGTCAGTAATCAGTACCTGGTGTGTGTATCAGATGGTGACACCTCCACAATTATTCTAATTATATCTGTTTTTCTGCATAGGAGTTCTTCCAAGATGGCAGCAAACCCGAAAACGTCGGCGTGTACAACCTCTCTAAAGGAGTCAACCGCTTCTGTCTCTCAAAGCCAGGTGAGGTTCTTTCCCCTGACCGCTCATTAGCTTAAAGGGGACCTATCATGCAAATTTGCACTTTCTGATGTCTTTTATACATAAATATGTGTCCCCGGTGTGTCGGGGAACTCACGGAGCGTCAGAAAATAAAACCCTCTCTCTTTTCCTCCAAACCCAAATCTTTTAAAAATTGGGCTACAACGGAGGTGATCCAGATTTGCGTCCGATATGACGTAATATTGGAAATGTAGGCTGGCTTTACACCCACTTCCCTATCAGAAACGTTACATTAGCATCGCTAACACTAAGAGCTAACCTGTACTGCACAGAGCATGTGTGTGAAGAAGCAGGAAATAAAAAGGAACTCACCTTGTGGTATAACCGGCGAGAGAGAAAGCCTTTGAGCTCCATACTGTTTCAGAAATAATCCTTGATAATCCTTGATATGGCGTTTCATCACGGCATTATTTAGTTTAGACAGTAGCTACCGGGTCCCGCATGAGCTCAGCCCCCTCCTTTTTTCTTTTTTATCAATTTTTTTTTTTTTTTAAACTTCATACCCAAAATCAGAACTTTTGAAACAGGAAGTGAAATGGAGGGCCACGCGTGTAGTGGGTCACAACGCCGTTACGCGACAACGCGTGACCATGACACATGCCACCAGGATAAGATGACATTATGGTACGGCCAAAAAAAGACAGCTAAACCACTCAGGTCACAAGACATAAATGAGTTACATTTTGGTTTAATTTATGTACGTCACAGAAATAGTGACAAGTGAGATGACTCAAGGTTATCTTTATGTCAACATGTGGAGAGAACACACAGAAATAAATAGAGCATAAAGAGCTGATCAGCATAATTGTTAAAAAGACTTAGTGGACCTTTACAAGAAGCTGATCATTTTATAACCATCAACACTTTGGGGATCGTGTGTCACATCGGTGCGACTCAGTAATTGACTATTCATTGCCACTGCAGGTCCTAGAACAGCCACCACTACTCGGGCAAGTACACTACCGCGTGACGTCACTCCCAGTCCTACGACCCCCGGCTCGACAACATGTGTCCATTTGTTGTCAGTTAAATAACATAACGGTATCTCCCTTTTGGCTTTATTTATGTACCTTAGGAGAGTAAATGAATGCATAGCATGCACATCTTTAGGACGGAGTTTAACTTACCGTCCTCGCTCCCCACTGAAACATATTTGTGGACCTCTTTTGTACAAATCAACTAACTAATGAAGCAAAATAATTCCATTCGCACTGTGTCTTGGGAAACCGAGGTTTGTGAAATGAGATTAGCTATGAGCTCCCTATAAAGAGGAAAGATCTATACGCGGTTAAGGACGATTACAATTTCACCTGGCATAGTTACGATAAAATCCGATATCGTATCCAGAGCATATTTTTATATATTTTTGTACAATACTTCACAAAAACCCACGAGTTGTTATGCGGTGTTGACTAGTGTTAAGGATCGGTACGGAGTATAGGGAGGGGGAGNTCGCAGTGTCATGGCGTCCTCTCTGACATATTCTAAAAACATATTAGATCGGTTAACAATAATATTTAATCGCCTTATTTCTCTTTAAAATAAAGTGTGGGATCTAATATGTTTTTAGAATATGTCAGAGAGGACGCCATGACACTGCGATGTCAGACTTGTATGAGGACATTTAAAGGTCCCCTATTATACAGTATTCCATCAATATATTATAGGTCTCAGATATATACAAACATGTCTCTGAAGTGTTTGGCTCCAAACACTAAACAGATCATTGCAGCCTTACCCATAATCCCCTCTGTTTCAGCCCTGTTTCCAAAGTGCTGATTCTCTGTCTGTTACTTTAGATGAAAATAAGGAGCCCCTCCCCACGCCCCTCTGAGAGAGATTTGGTTAGAAAGAACACAATGTTGCTCTAGGAGGAGATTCAGGTGATAAGGTGGGTGGGGGGGTTACCTTGGTTGCTGATTGGTTAATGATTACACAAGCCAAAAAATCGTTATGACATCATAAAGTGGCCAAAATCTGATCAGCTCATTTTCAGACAGGTTTTTATAGAAATGGATCAGGAACAAAAGAGAGAGAATCTTTTTTCCTGAAACTTTCAGAATGTCTTTACACAGAGGGGGGGGACACATGGTTATGTAGAAGAGACATGAAGAAGTGGATTCTCCATAATAGGTGATCTTTAAGTTAAATATCTTACTTAAATTCCTTTGGGTTGTATTTAATGGCATCTGTAAAGCATTTCACGGCCATCTCGTACTGACTGGAGGCAGCCATACGATTTCCCATACCTGCAGGGAGAGAGCGGACATCTTTAGTGAGATAAGATAAGATGCTCCTTTATTAATCCCTGTGGGGAAATTCAGTAGTTTGACAGCAACAGGGTAAGATTGAAAAACAGGACCGCACAGATTACTACAATTAAGGATAACAAATTAAAATGATAAATAACAATAAAATAAGAAATGAATTAAAATGAACATATATACATATTTGGTCATGTGTACATATTATTTTACACGTGTATATTTTATAATTGGAAAGTCTCAATGTTAATTCTTACCAGCAAGCTCTCTGCTCCTTTTTGCTAACTCTTCTGCAATAGGATCCATTTGTTTCTGGTAAAGTTAAGAGTGTGCGCATTAGTCTCCAAGCACCACAGGAAACACTGATGACAACCAGGTAATGGTACATTCATATCATTGTTTATGGATGTCAATTACAATTAGATTAAAAATAAATACAAAGAATTGAATGGGGGACGATGAAGCACATATTATAAATGAATAGGAAATATAGGATCCGACAGTCTTAACTGATTACTTATTATTGTTGTATTGTAATAATATCCATTACCATAAAGTTTAAAAATGTGTCTGATGTGTCGGAAAATATCAGTTTGAGAGTCATGATTAAGATTAAGCCTTAAATAATTATAAATTCATTAAACATATAAAAGTGTTCAGTGTTCCCACCTCTGTATGTGGTTCATATTTCTCCTCCTCCTCTTGAACTTCAGGTTGTGCCACCATTTTAGTTTGTTCCTCCTCAGATGGCTGAACTTCAGGTAATTTAGTGTTTTTCTTTTTTCTCTCTCTGGCAGGCCTCTCATTACACAATACCTCGGGCGCCGATTTTGTCGTAGAAGCGTGGGAATTATTTATATTGAAATCCTGCAAATCATTCAAAAAGATAATGAAACACAAGGTAGTGGTTTAAAGATGATCAAACACAAACAAACTACAATGTTAATACTGATGGCAATAGCTCAGATCAAACTATATCAGACTTTACAGATCAGGAGCTTTGGGGGCAGGGCCTTCTCTGTGGAAGCCCCGAAGCTCTGGAACTCCCTCCCACAAGACCCTCACCCTGTTCCAGTCCCGCCTCAAGACTCATCTCTTCAACTCTGTATATCCATAAGCCCCCCCCCCCCTTCCTCAATCAACTTCCTCATGACTGCCCTTTCTGTTTATCTTATTTGTTTTATTTTATTCATTTATTATTATTTGTTGTTTTTGTCTGTCCTTGTTTGTCTACCTTCCCCCCGACTGTAAAGTGTCTTTGAGTTAGAGAAAAGCGCTATATAAATATAATTTATTATTATTATCTATTAATTCATCCACTGCACAAACATGTCTAGTTCTGGATTGTCTTAAGTAGGACTAATTTGCTTTGAATTCTGGGTAAATGTGGACTTTTTCAAAAGCAAAAAAACATGACTAATAAGCAATCTTGAAGTAAAACCGTTTGCTTTCTGGAAACTTAACACTCATTAAAATCACCTTAAAACATCATGACGGTGTGATATTATTACGAAATAGGACTTTTCATAGTGTTGTTCTTCTTGAGGTTTATTTTCACCTTCGATTTATTCACCTGTGCCATCACCGGTAAGATATGACTTCTGAAGTACTTTTCTGCGAGTGCAAACGGTAATTTAAAAATGAATGTCCACAAACCATTTGCTTTTTTTCTTCTTTTGTAATCGTCTCCTCGAGATTTTCCTCTTCATTATTACAACTGTTCTCTTCATATCCAGCCGCCACAGTGCCATTGTGTGTCGCATCAGGTTCAGGAGATTCTCTTGCTTCTGCATTATTTTCATAAACAGGATTGTCTTTCGGATTTTCTGAGGAGTCTGACTTCCCTTGTTCTTCCTCCTGGAAACAATAACATCAAAGATATCAGGAACTGAAAATGCCTTAATGTTTGGATTCAGGGTATATGCAGGAATCCTGAAGTCAGATGTAATCCCTTTTAAGACCTTTTTAAGACCCTTTCCATACATTTTAAGACCTCATCGCCACTTGGAGTTCTAACCGGTTACCTTGGCGACACACTTTACCTCACATTGACTATATACAGTATGGATTGTCCTTCCTCCTTATCTTCCAACCATTTTGACGCAGACTTGCATTTCCCCATAACGATGTTGTTTAACAACCGGCATAAACGGACCTTCGCACGCTATCAAGCAGTGAGCGTGCGATGTCCTGTTCAGATGACGTCAAATCCAACGGGATGCCATAAATAAACTACACAGACTCACACTACACACCTACGCAATGATTACATTCAGGCAGACTGTAGAATACAACCTCTTTGGACAATTTATATACTTATTGAAAACAAGCTACAAAATGTAATACCTTGGAAAATGCCGTTTAATACTTTTTAATAGCCTTCATTCTCGCTAAATTTATTTATCAACTTTTAATACTTGTTAAGACCCCGCGGACACCCTGGGGTTATATTTCCAGAGATATAATGTAACTTGATTGTATTCACAGAAAAAAAGAGGAGACTTACAGGTAAATTGTCTTTAACTGCATTTTCCTTTTCTAACCGTTTCTTTTGTTTTTTACGCTGAAAAAGAAAAGAGAAAAGTGGAAGCGTCAAAAAAGTAAATAAGAAGAAACATTGAAAATATTAAAATCTGAATTAATTTGCAGACACTTACCAATTTCTTACGCTTGTTCCTCTCAGTTTTTTCCTTACGCTTTTCCTCGTCTTCTAACAATTCCTTTGCATGTTTATCAGCCTCCTGGAAAAACAACAAGTTATGAGTCTTTACGTGGAGCATGAAGTCAGAAAATCTAAATGAAATTCACCTGAAGTGAAAGGACACGAGTCGGCCTGAAAGCTACATCAAGTCACAAACCAGGGACACATCATAAAGGAAGCTTTTTAGTTTCGCTTCCAAAGAAAAGTCAAGCAGAAGGGGAATACCTCTTCACTGAGTTGCTTAATTCGTGGATGTGGTTCTAAAGATCTGTGTGAAACAGTGGGTGTATAAAAGCGATCATCATCTTCATCATCGTCATCATCAGTATATATGATGTCATCGTCCAAATCTCCCTCAAACGTCCTTAAAAAATCTAAACCTGGGAGATTCAGACACAAACAAACAAAGTGTAAACAAGCAGCATCTTAATTCAGAACAAAGAATATAACCGATCTTTAAAAAGTCTGATCTTGATAGAGCATGGTGCCAAGTCACAACATATAGTAGTACTTGTATGTACTTGTATGAACTTCAGAACTTGGCCATTCCCTCTTCTCAGTCTGAAAGAGCTTGGTGAATAATGTCGTTAGACCAAACATAGTCGACTAAAGATTGTATACTTTTGCCAAACACCCGCCCTCAGAGCTTCTGTTATCAGCTGCAGTGGTTTTGGCGGTCTGTAGCTTTATGAAACTGATAATCTGACATTCATGCCCAGTTTAAGCAATAATTGGCCAGTTGTGTTAAAGTCAAAAGAGAGCCTGGGGTTGGAACTTGTATTTCTTTAATTTTTTTATTGGTTACACAATTGTCAATTTTCATTTGAAATATGTTGACACTGTACTGCCTTTTAGTAAGGAGTGAAAATGTGCATAGTTAGTTATCCGCAGATATTGCGTTGTCTCTATAGCCTCGTCCCCATATGAACTCCAGATAATATCTGTACATCAGATCGGCACACTGTTCAGTTAGTCCGAACTCATTGGAAATACTCTCGGTCTCAGTGAGATGTCACGCACTGAAGATGCCGTTATGCATTTATTACAGGCAAACATGCAGTAGGGAACAGTTAAACATTAAACAGGATACAATCCGCGGTCTACTGACAAAAAGACATTGATAGATAACCGTCCACACCCTTATATTTGTCTATATATACACACAGCATTTCTTGTTCTGCTGGTGACTCATGACACTATGTAGTCAATAAAAGTGGTGTCTATTTGTCTAATGGAGATATTGTTGCATTACCTTGTGGGTCTAAAACAATGTTGACCAAATAAGTAAGACAAAAGGTTTAAGAAGACATATAACCTAATCACTTACGATTACACTGTACGCAGCTTACATTACCTAACACTTTTTATTATTATTATTATTATTATTATGTATTCAGATATTTGTTGTATCACAAAACTATGCTGATACTGTTTTGTTGCACGGTTTGTCAGTCCAGTAATACTGGGTCGAGTTTCATTTTCCAGTTCTCTTCTCAATCATCAGGTTGAAATCATCTGTAGTTGAGAAATTGCCTTACCTAATAAGCCAGAGGCGAGAACATCTAAAATTGAGTCTCCAGGATGGCGTCCATTGATGAAATCCACCATAGTTTCCTGAGATGAGGAAAAGATCAGACACTTATAATGCATCCAAGCTTTAGACGCAATAATGATCGTATACCTTGCAAAAGTATAAACTAAACATTGCTGAAAGTAACGTACTGTGTAACCCTTGCTTTATTTTGCAGGGTGGGAAGTACATTTTGTTGCAGTTACCACAATAGCTGGTAGATAACACTGATAAAGTAACCGAGGAATAACGCCCCTAAGAAAATCAGCTTTAACTACAATTTTACAGTTACTCAAATAAAAAGTTATTTTCCTAGCAAAATGTTGTCTAGTCACTGCTTCTCAAATGTGAAGACATGATGCTTCTCTTCTATCCATTACTGTAAATTGACTAGGATTATGTATGGTTGTTTAGTTTGACAGCAAAACAAGTTATCACACATTATCAGTATTTATTTTTACATTAAATAGCGCAAACACTGTTTTGAGTGACTGTTAGTAACATGCCCTACTTCTGTGTATATGTGTTAACAGTTTACTGCTTTAATACACTATGTAATCCCTGATACATTTACATTGTTTGTGACATTATTGTTAATACAACAGAGCTATGATATATTAAGTTATTCATTGAGACTAAATGCCCTAAGCTTATGTATTTAGTTATCCTTTGTGAAGGCTGCACTAAAGTACATGTTATCTGATTGTTGTGGTAAAAGGCTCTCAACGGTGGCAGCTCATATTCAAATGATGTTTGTGAAAGGTAAGGTAACACTCTTGCCATGACACACTTAAAATTTGCAAAACCTGTTATGCCAAAATAATAGGAACAACAGAAGTTTCCAGGTGCCTAAATCATACTCACATGAGTGTGCATGAGTCTTGAGTTTTCTCGGATTCGAGATACAGGAGCACCTGAAATGTAGAAAAGTGTTATAATCAAATACGTATAAAACACGTTTCTAAACATCATTGTTCACGTTGTTACAGTCCATCGTCATAACGTAGCTAGCTAGCTAGTAAGCTAACTAAACACTTCACTGTTCTCAGTAAATGAAACTTAGCGAGGAATATGAAACAAATGATAATCACTACTTTAATGATACCTCTAACAATGTCTTTCTTTTTTGGCATGGTGATAGTGTCTTTGAAGTATTTTCCCGCGACTGTGTCTGAAGGTATTTATCGTTGAAGGTAAAATGTACAGTTTGGTCCTGACTGTTTTCTTCCCCTTTCCGCGTTTGATACGGGCACTTTTTTCCCTGCCTTTAACATTAGAGGCTGCTACCAGCCTCCAACAGCCTACACCAATCAAATGGTGAGCATTTCAGTATGTTGTGGTTCAGGGCTGTGATTGGATGATTGACCTGTCAATCATGGTAAAGTAGGCGTCCTTTGAATGCAACGTGCTGCCTGCGAATCTGCCTGAGAGCAAAGCATCAAAGGACCTGTAAAAAGTAAAACAGACTGGTACATACTATAAAATAATTCATAAACCTTACATTCGAATCAGGTTGTCTTTCTTCGTACTATTAATATAAAATAAATATATATATATATATATATTAATGTTTCTTAGTGTAAGCATTGTTGGATGAGCCTGCAACTTTGTATTGGCAACAACTACGCTGTAGCTGTTGTGTAAATTACAATGGACTTTGAATCTTGAAAAATATCAACTACAGTCAGAGATGAAGAAAAAGATCAGAGATGAAGAAACAAATCAAGCCAGGGAAGAATTTACATCTGCGATTTAATTAGCCTACAAACCTATTCCTATCTTTTTAAAGGTAGTATTAGGCCATTGACCATCCTATCTAGCAGAAGATCTATCTGTAAGCTGTTTTGCATTCAATGAACTGACTCCATCATATCAGTGAATGTGATGGTATTTTGTACCTAGTGATATCTTGCAGGGCACATACAGTGTTGCTGCAATACAAATACAAAAATATAGTTTTATATTTCTATCAACTGTATTTAATTTAAATCTAATTGGATAATAACATGTGTTTATGGTAATTGTATTTATTCTAAACAATTTGGGGAGTATTACATCGCGAGAGTTAATTAATGACTCACAAATAAAGCTTTGCTTCTCTACTCTTAATGGGTGGATTAACCTGTTATGGAGGCCTGGGTTAATGCGTTTTTTTGCCATAAAAAAGTGATTTTAGGTGATACAAACAAATAACTTTTTATTTTAGAAACGATGATATAGAGAGAAACTAAACAAAAGCACCAACAAATATCCAGTGGCATTTTATATTATATTTGCCTTTCAACCAATTTCCATTCGGAATAAGTTACGTTTTTTTCTTCTTCTTTAATGCCATTCTTGAATTCAAATCCATTCTCGCGCCCTCTGTCCTCTTCCCGCGCGAGTTTCCGGGTTTTCGAGTTGTCCTCCACATTTCCTAGCAACGCTGGCTCCTTGGATACAAACAGGAGGGAGTGCGCTCACTGGAGGACTGACAACAACAACAACATGGAGCCTCGAGATGTAATTTGTCTCAGTTTTACCCCTTTTCTCCTCTGAAAGTGTTATTGTGCAGCATATTGTATCGTGGTTCGGTTCGTTTTAACCTGGTTGAATATGGCTAGCGTTTACCCGACGCTGGCCGTTGGTAATAGCTTGCTAACCGCTTGGCTAGGTTGTTAGCTAATGTATCAACCCGCTAACAGACCTCTGAGACAACGTTACTCAGTTTAATCGACCTTGTCAGACAAAACCTTGTGTTTGCATTCTTAGTAGCCAATAGTTGTAGCATGTAGGCTCATTTGCAAAGGGCTATTGTTAAGAAAAGGTTTGCAGATTATAGATACAGTAGTCATGTGTCTCTCCTTAAGCTAACAGCAACCTGTTGCGCTTAGCTAACTTTATTCGGAGCTTCTTAACTATCTGGTATATGATATTTGAGAAAATCTAGGTAAATATAATTGAAAAGGTAACACATTAGCATCTGTTACAATTGCTACAAAGGTGTGTTTTGACTTCCCTTTAGCAGCATTTGATAGCCATTTCAGAGATCTGGTAATAATAGGTCTCTTAACTGACAAACCTGACAGTTTAAAGAGGCCAGATGATCTGCAGCCAAACAGGCAGTATAACTGTTCACAAAATCTCAGATAGATTAGGGAATTGCTGTTGTTATAGGAGCCGTGTCAAATAATTGAAAAACAAGTATTTACAAACGAAAGCGTATTTAAGAAATCCAAATAGTTTATATTAAGTCAAAAAATGTACCTTTAAATCAGAGAATGGTGGGTTGTCTTTTTCCTGAGTTTAAAGTCTGCTGTATTAAATTAAATTGATGTAATTTTCTCCCGAGAATCTTTTCAATTTACACACAGGGTTACTCAGCTTTGTTAAATGGCACAAGAGGCCAGTTACATTGAGTTATAACATTTGTTGTGACTTGGTTTTACAGAGGGTGACGGCTTCTGCTCGGTTGCCAGCAGGTGAAAATACAATTCAGTCTGTTGGACAAACATCCATTAACCAGCCGGGAGCTCAAAGTCATGACCGACAGAGGCAGAGGCAGCCCAGGCTGGACACGGATAGCTGGGAGCTTCAACAGCGATGGCAGCGCTCGTTTGAGCCAGGTATGTCTCGGTAAATACATATTTTCTGTCATATTAAATGTTGAATGGGATAAGGTGATGTAGAACAGACTGTGTTTCTGGAACTCTGTCTTATCCCCCAACTGTCTAAAACAAATTGAGGCATCTACCAACAAATGTTCGGCACTACTTAAATAATAATGAGAATTCAACGCATTCGGATCTCATGGTAATAGGAAAGCTGAGGAAATAATGATTTGTATGTAAGTTTGAAGGATGTATACTTTGGTTGTAAATGTGTTTATGATGCCTGTGAATAACATTCAGCATTTTCTGTATCATCAGAATTTCAGGACAGCAACCTGTCTCCATCCCTCTCCCTGTTGCCTGCACACTCTGGAGTGGAACAAAACCTCACCGAATGTTCTTTATTCCAACAAAGTGACAGTGAATTTGCCCCTTTAAGGTAAACAACAATAGGTTTTGTGGACATAATATTCTACAACATTGTATTTGAATGTTCAGTTATCTAATTGTATTTGTTTACTTTTTAAAGGGCGTTGCCCGACATCTCTATGGCATCAGAGAGGTTTCACGTTCCTCTCCAGGATCGCACCTCTCAATCCTCTGAGCGCGGCTCTCTGTCCCAGTACCCTTTAGACCAGGCTACCAACCTGTCTGGAGAGGGAGTGAGCAGCTGCTGCTCTCTGTCCCAACACAGCTTATCTCCAGGAGACGAAGACAGACGAGAGGAAAAAGTGCACCCACCAGCGATTGCAACCACTTACAGACGGGGAGTACCATCCAGTGATGATTCAGACAGAAGAGAGGAAGACTCAGAGACTCAAACTGACCCTCCAGACACGCCAGTAGGAGAGGCTGCTCAATATGACATATCCTTTCTGAGTAAAGATGTTCCTGCCCAGCATCTTCTAGAGCTCCTTGAGAAAGATATTGGCATGCAAACCAGTAGTAGTAGTAGTGCTCTTTCCTCTTCCTCTAAGACCTCTGTGAAGGTGGCTTTATCTTTTGCAGAAGATTCTAAAAGCATTCAAATTTGCAAACTAGGCTTTGAGCAAAGCCTGGGTAAAAGAGAAGGTCCTCCAGGTGAAGCTTCTCTTCCCCAGCAGCAGTCCAAACAACCTGACAGAGGCTTATTCCCAGACCAATCACAGACATTGTCATCGGAGGAAAGCAACATAACCATGGGGCTCCGCAGCACTAAACCTGATGACAGCAGTGAAGAGTTACACAGAGAGTTGCTGTCTGAGGTAGAGAGGCGCAGCAGTCGAGAACATGAATTTAAAAACCAACAGCGTAAAAGTTCTACACCACCCGTTATGTCTCTCACACCATTTCCCACAGGGGCTTCTGAAGTCAAGCCAAGTGCTATCAGAACTCATTTTGGTGGCCTGCAGTCGACAGGGGCGTTTTCAGCCGGCTTTGAGCGTGGTCACAGAGAACAAGACCTCTGGCTCTCTGGGAACCACACAGGGATTGATGGGTCCTACCTGGGTTTCATTCCACAATCTCAATCCACTCCAGGGGTGTTTAAAGCCCCATCCAAATCCAGTGTCAAGGCTAAATTAGGGCAACTCTCTGCCATAGAATCTAACATAGAGAACTCTTCTCAGTCAAACACAGGGATCTCTCCGCACCCAGCTGTTCCTGTAACTGATCCCCCTGAAACAACAAATCAGAGCCGAGGGGAAACCACCTCTG
Source organism: Notothenia coriiceps (assembly GCF_000735185.1). NCBI lineage: Eukaryota > Metazoa > Chordata > Actinopteri > Perciformes > Nototheniidae > Notothenia > Notothenia coriiceps. The sequence continues at coordinate 109,043 of NW_011336806.1, read as the reverse complement.
CTGAAGTCCAGTCTCTCCCAAGTCTCAACTACATGCAGAAAGTAGACGCCTGGAGGGCAAATCAGAGTTTAGGCAAGGCAGCACTGTTTGATAGCTTGGCACTGCAAAGATTTTCCAGCGTCTCTCCTAAACAGAACGCTTACGAAGCAGTATCTGAACCCTTGAATCGCATCCTGAGTCAGCAGGCGGGGAGATTACAGCCAAGTGCTGCCAATCAGGAGGTCACACAAAGCTCCTCCAAGGCTCCCCCTGGCTCTACTTCTCCTAGGAGAGGGGAGGCCGTGGGCAGGGCTCCCAGAGACCAAGATAACTCTGCAACAAGAACTTCTGCATCACCCTTTGGCAGGTCTCAGTCCCACTCCTCTCTAAGCACCATTGTCATGTCGGTAAAGAAAGATCAGCAGAGTAAAAGACCTGCAGGTGAAGAGAACGTTGAGACTCATCATCAGCCAAGCACCACAGTTCAGCCCCCGCCTCGCATCAGCCTCGGTCAGTTCAGCGACGTATCTCTTGATCACGATTTGACACTCTCAAGTTCCCAAGAAAGTTACAACAGTGGAGTTAAATTAGCAACATCCATCGGAGCGTCTTCTGTTGTCAGTCTGGAGGTTGATAACTACGCTCCGTACTGGACTTCGAAAATGTCCACACCACCACCGATGGCAAGGCAACGAGAGATAGACATCGAACAACGAATTCCGGTGGTTATAAAACTAAAAACAATCCTATATCAAGAAACATAGCCCAACATTTGTTTTAATCAAATTTCCCTAAATGTATGCATTTAAAAATATATATTTTAGAAGATTTTGCAGTTGGTTTATTATGAATACAGTTGTATTTAGGCCAGTGGTTCTCAACTTGTGGGTCGCAGACCCGTTTCAAGTGGGTCGCAGATGTTTTTTTATCTTTTCTTTTTCTCGAAAAAAGTCAAACTTTTATTTTGTAGGCCCGATTTTCTTACGCTGTGCATGCAGTAGGCGTTGGACTGGAAGTACCGGAGACCATAAACGGTTTTGAAAACTTCTGTCACGTCGTGATCATCTTCTCAATAAAACATCTTTGCTGATGTTTTTTCGAGTCTTCTGGCCAATCAGAATCAAGATTGTTGCCGGAAGTCCCCACGGAGAATAACTTTGCGGTAGAACTATTCTTTATACATCCATGGGTACAACTTCAGATACAAATGAACACGTAATGAAATATGACCCCCTGATTGATGATTGACAGGTCACAGAACAATGGGAGCTATCTACTCGTACCCACAATTTAAAGTAAGTCAATATCCACACTAAGCTCTGACCATTAACAGTACTGAGGCCAACTGGGGCAGCAAAGAACCTGAGTGTGACCCATAATGACAAACTGTCCTTCTCAGCATTTATGGAAGCAGTAGAGTAGAAAGAAACGGCCCAGTTGATCATCCAGGCATGCCCAAACTCATGATGCAGATAATGTAATAAGTGTGCATGACGTAATTAGGAAATGAAATAAGTAATGTAATACTCTGCCTGCAATAAAAAATCTAGCAAATTGAAAGAACAAACTGTAACATGTCATTTTATTTTTATGACAGAAGGACTATTTTTTTTGGCTTGTTGTCATTTCTTTCATTACCAAGCCTCCAAAAATAACTTGAAATCATTTTTGGAGAAATTGCACAGTTGCAATATTCACAGGATTTCATATCCATCAGGATCGCTGTAGCAAACAAAATAATCGGTGAAAGTGATTTTAGCTACAGTCTAAATACTGTGGTGTTCTTTGCTGAATTGAAAATAATGTAATATTCTCTGCAAGAAACGAACTAATTCCATGAATGTGTTCTTGAATGCAAACACAGGCCCTGAGAATTCACTGGCGCCTGACAAGAGAAAGTTGCTCTTGCATTATGACCCAGGACTACACCAAATGCAAAAGCTGTTATGTAGACACTAAAAACAAGATTTATTGTTGCTTCTTGCTTCTGGTCACGGGGCACAGCAAATTACGTTCTAGATCTTTTAGATTTTGTTCGCTTGTTGAAGTCCACGTTCTTTTTTTTTCTCAAGCCACAGAGATGTAAAGCAATGCTGGCTTAATGTTTTATTATTTGTGTCGCTTCACGATAAGAAGGTATATAGATTTCACAGCATGCTGCTCTTTTTCTCTCTCTCTCACACATAAAACCATGAAGCGGACAATCTCTTACCAAGGTCTTTTTCATTGCCACAAGCCAGCTTCAGCGTAGGGCCAGCTAATCAAGATCCTGTCCCTCTTCTGCTTACTCGAGCACTTTCTCTCCCTCTTGAACAGGATGAAATAAATTTAGATGCGTCAGATATGGTCTCCTTTTATATAATCTGTAGGGAAGTAGAATACAGAGGCAGAGTGGATTACTGAAATGTGTGGCCCACACTCTACTGAGCATATTGATGTTACCCGTTGGACCCTGACTCTTATTTAATCATGTTTGGCTTAGGCTTGTTTCCATCTACCTTTCCTCGGATTCTAGATGAATCACATCGGGGAAATAAAGCCAACTGTAAATTATCTACTTAATCTCACACCGGCTCTTGGGATATACCAAAAGACTACGGAGCTGCATTGACTTTGAGGCAGTAAGACCATTTCTTTACATCTGCTTTTATAGAGCATGCAAAAAGAAAGGGGTGAAGTTCACAGAAATCAGGAAATAGGGGCTGTAGATGAGCTCCGCTGCTTCTAATGACAGCATCATCTATCAATGTCATTTAAGAGCTGAGGGGAAAAAGCTTTGAATCACTCCCAAGTTAACCCCAGATGGTAAAAACTGAGTTTACAGTACAGTGAGTCTTATTCACCATGTGGGATTGGTAAAACCAAGACATGAACATTGGAAATAAAAACATGGAAGTGGCTGTTATGACAGCAATACAAAACAAATACTCACAAACATCTTGGTTGCATGGCAGTCGAAGGCTTACAAGATGTCATGTTGCCCAGTGCGTCATGTGAAAGAGCAGACGTTTATTTAAAGGAAATTAATATTTCCATTGTCAGTTATCAAAACAGCATCAACGCTGTATACAAAATAGACATTCCTATTACCGTGACAGTGCTGACAAGTGGATTTTGTAGAGGAGCTCTTTTGCCTCACACAGAGTATTCACCTATGAATATCATTGAGACAGAAAAAGTATATTTTTCAGGCATTATGAAACCATCCACTTCTGGTGGTAGTTTTACATTGCTTTGTACGGTCATTACTGAAGCCACTGTATTACAGGCAGACAGGGAATGGGAGAAGAGAGAATTGACTTCTTGATAATGTGGGTGGGGATTACCACATCAAGAGCTGGTTGACAGGTACAAAAGGCTTCAGCTTACTCCAAAAAAAGTCGATTGGATATTGAAAAAGCGACGACATTATTATGTAAGTGCAATTATACAAAGAGTCTATTTTAGTTAGAGGCAGACAAAATTGTCACGATTCTTATGTCATGTCACGGTTTGAGTTTTTGTGTGTCTAGTTTTGGGGTTATTTTGCTGTTCTGTCCTCCCTGTCGTTAGTTTCCATGGTGTGTCTAATTGTCTGATTGTGTTCACCTGTCGCCCTTGTGTTTCTCCTCCCCTGCCCGGCTGTTTCTCGTCTTGTGATTACCCCTCCCTGTATTTAGTCTTGTCTCTTCCTGTGTTTGGTGTGTTTGTCTTACCTTTCCTGTCACCCTCCATGTTTGACTGTCGGTTTTGTTTGGAAGCTCATGCTACGGATTTCTCGATGTTAAGTTCTTTCTTGTTTGCTTATCGTCTACAGCTTTTTGGTAAATAAAGTTCGCCTTTTGTTATTTTACCTTTTTTTGTCTTTTTAAAACTGCATTTGAGTCCCAAAATTCCTGGAACCTGACAAAAATATGCAAAATATAACCTGAACACGCATGCTGTTTTTTATTTATCTGTGTATAATAATAACATTGAGATCCGGCGACACGGCCCATCATCACTCAAACCACTCTAACCTTTCGTCTGGATTTACACTCAACACGACCCGATGACTGAAGTGCTCCTGTGTGTCAGCAATACTTTATTGAAGAACAAATGTTCTTGGACAGCCACACCAGAAACATAAAGGATTCTTTACCATGCTGGTGTACCCATATAAGTCATGTCTAAAAGTACAATACATAACACATACTGTATATATTCAGTAGTGAAGGAATACACATGTAATGACGCATGAGGGAATAAATACATTAAGGAACTTATTTCAAAATGTCATTGCTTATGGTAGGATACTTAGTAGATGCTATCAGTATTGAGTGGTAATGTATTAAACTATGATAGATAAAGAATAATGACAAATTCAAATTGGACATTATGGCCTTTATGGGAGTAAATCTGTTCAATCTGATTTTAAAATTAAAAAGCCGAAAACAAAAGATATTAACACTCTTCTATATGCCATACATTTAGTTATAGACAATAACTGAAACTTGTTCAATAACAACTTTCGACTAAATGGACATGAAACTTTAAATGAGGTGGTGTTATTAAACAATAAATATTTAAATTTAAAACACACAATATTAAATATATTAGTAATATAATATATGTAAACACACAATGGCATATAGATGAGTCAATATACTCACCAAAGCAAAATCATTCAACCCGGTTTCCATTCCCATGTTGCGGTCACGTGACCAACAGAGCGTATGAGCTTAGCTTGATTTGGCTGGATGTTGGTTTGTCTTGAGCTAGAATGGATTGCTTTTTCTTCGGTCCTGGATGTTTAATATGAGTACATAATATTTTTGCATCTGAATTTGGCCTATACAATTTGAGCAACTTGAATATACAGTCTATGTTACATTTTGTAAAACGTGACATTTTGATTCTGGATTTCAAAATCAGATAATCTTCCATGTGTCTGTACGACAATAGTGGATTATGCTTCTCACAATCTCACTTTAATAAAAAAATCACCAATTGACAAATACAAAAGGTTCTGCGATTTTTCTGTATCTAATAAACTCAATTTATTTCCCACATGTGTTAAAGATCCCCCTCAAACCCAGTTGTACAATGATACAGAAAAGTGTCAACGAAATCTCATGTGAGCTCATCAAGTCACATGACATGTTCCTTGATGATGCTGTCATACTGCAGATGGCTGAGAACCCCTCACCCATAACATCTACCCAGCGGGGATATGTGCGGATTAAGAATGACATTAACAAAAGCCGTCAAGGGACTTTTGTCAAATGGAGCAATAGTGTTGTGCAAATTGCAAAATCGTGTGATGCAGTTGTTGCTTCAATATTTTCTGAATGCCACTTTGATAGAGCGCAGAGGCTGAAGCAATTAGCTATAAGACATTGTCTTTTATTGGAAATTAATTAGAAAATGTTCAGTTGAATGGCTGCTACGTAGATGGTCCCAGATGACTGAAATACGATGACAGAGGCATGACAGCATGAAACCTTGGCATGTTAATGAATAAACACATTGGTTGAATAAATCTTAGTGAAAAGCAGTTCTTCATTTCTAATTATGGAGACCTTATCCCACAGGAGGTCTGAAAGTGTAATAGCTGAGAATACCCGGAATACAAAGAGCCATCCAATCCTAATTAAAGGCCTTTTTACAGCTGAGTCCTCACATAAATACACACACGCACGAACGCACGCACACACAGGCACAAACAAGCAGGGCCAGGACTAACTACCATGATGTCACACATCTACAAGGACTACAAATGTGAAAACACCAATTTGTCTTAAATGTTCATGTTTTCAAGTACTGCTATGATATACTGAGCCGTTCAGGATCAGATACTTAACATAATTAAGCCTTTTCGAAACCTTCACTTTAACACCGATTTAACCACAGCTTTTGCACACCTTTCCCATTTTCTTTCCCTTATTTTCTTTCGAATGAGCATGAAAAAGGCTTTTCATTTGAAAATATTCCAAACTACGCTTTGCCTCATCGAGGTGTCAATCAAGATGGCAACACATATGATATCTCAAGAGCTAAAAGCTGATTTTTACAGCCCATTGAGATGTTAGCAGCATGCTAATAAATGGAGCATTAAGGCACTGAATGATTCACTAAACATTATTCATCATTTCCTGAGAGCCATCGTGAGATTGCTATCGTTGATTTGCATGATTGGGTTGTGTAGAGTTTGGACCCAGGAGATATGAGAGATGAGATCTCATTAGCCTCCACAAGTGACCCTCAATGATTTCTGAGGACTTTTAAGATACATTTATCCATCTTATTTGATGTCCAACGTCACAGCATGAAGTGAAAACAAATCCCTGAAACCACAGATATCCACAAACTCTGGTCCTACATTCTAAAAAGTCATTCAGGGGACCTTTCACCTTCACTTAATTAAATGCATGGTTGCAAGATACACATTTGGATGAATTGATTTAGATAAACATTTTAAGTTGCAAACATTAATTTATAAGTTGTGTTGACGTAATAATGTTGGTAATTACATCAACTTAATATTGTGTGTAATTTAAACTCGGATTTCTGCGTTAATTGACTTAAAACTAAATTCAAGTTGTAGTAAGTAACGCAATTGGCTTGATAACTTCATTGTTCTACACCTTCAGTTAAGGATTTCAAGTCCACTCCAACTTAACCTGCACAAGTTCCGACAGCTAAGACAAATAGAAATACTACACAAAGAACATTTTAAGGTGAGTGTCATCTTTTGTCATTCAAATACAGATAGCCTGTATAGGCAAATTGCTGTTTGACCAACATTAGCAGCCTTTGAACTGTGAATAGTTCTGTGAGAGGGTACAAAGTAGTAGACGCTACTGTGAGTGTTAAAAATACTTTGGTTACTATTGTGAAATAACTTTTATTAAAAGAAAATCTTGGTGAAGCAGATCAAGGACATGCTTCTTGAGGTACAGGTTCGTTATTTAGAGTTGCCATTGAAATGCAAGTTGTTGGCAGTCACCCATTCAGAATATATTCATTGAGGTCATTTCTCTTTTTTTTCCTTTAAAATTTCAGACTGTTGGTAAAATATTTAATTCACGAAGGTTATATAACATAAGTTAAGAAACAAAAAAATCGAAAAAGTACAAAAACGGAAATTTCTTCTTTATTAATTTAAGATGTTGGTTTAAATCCGTTAAGTGAAAAATAAAACTTACCGTCAACAAATAAAGTTGTGTACTCAAAGTTAGTCCCTCTTGAAGTAACACAAACCTTGTAAATACTTGTACGGTATACTATTCCACGTATTGTGGACTTTAGGTGTCGACTGACGGTCACTACTCTCCCTCTTGGTAAAATATCAAACGACGTCGTACACTAACCGACGACCTCTTACTCCACTTTACATTATCCAATTTCTCTTGCGGTACACTACTCGAATAATATACGTTTTCTATTTATTGTGTTTAAATTTATCTATTAACGTATGAAAAGTTTGACAGTGAGAATCGATTAAGTTCTCGGTAATAATGGTCGACGATTTGCGTTGCGACCATAACAAAAGTGGATACTCAGACGTACCACACACAGTTAGTACCTTTACACAAGGACTTCTGTTGTCTCCACAAAAACTCAATGAAACGGATCACTAATTTACGTACACCTGTCTAAAGACAGTTAGGTGTCGTGCACGTTCAAAAGTCACAAAGAAGAGTAGAAAAAAAAGTCCAAGGTACGTTATAAACTTGACCGATTCACTTCTCGTCTTCGGTGAAAAGTTCTACCATGGTGTAGGAAAGGGTACGGACTATCGAGTTGTGGATAGGTTGGACTTGCGCACGCACTCTCTAAATTTGGTGGTACGCCACACGGTTTTCAGTTATCGAAGATATCGTGATCAGTGACTGTCTCACAGAGGGCACAGAAAAGAAAAGGAGAGGGATCACACGGGCACCTAAAATAAAATAAGTTCTAGAAACCAGCGGATTGAGGACTTTTCCAGGAGAAGGAAAGAGGTCTGTTCCGTCCGCCTACCGTAATCAAGTTTGGCCTCTCTGCACTACAATACCTTATTATAAATAAATGTGCCTGTATATCTACTTTATTAAGGTACTGATTATGTTGTCCTCTTACCTTGTACACCAAACCGCGCTAATCCGGGGCCAAACGTCCTATTAGTAAGTCCCTCCCTTTCTTTGTGCGAGGCTACTTCTTAGGGGCGCAGATCTGTTACCACACACCACTATTCATCCACCTGGCCAGAGCCTCCCTCTTCAATCGGAAACAGGACCTCCTCTGCCCTCGCTCTCCCACCTCCTCCCAAACGCACACCAGTGGACTTTACTGTTGACTGTCCCTTCCTTCTCGTCCGGTAATATTCCTAAAATTGCACAACGTCGTTAACCGACGACTCCCCCACTGCGGGTGTAAAATTACTCCCCCCGCTCCTCGTTATCCTCACTGCACATTCACTGAGGCACAATCGCAGAAGAGATAACTTTGAACGCGATTTCGAAAAGTAAAGAGACGCACGAAGTTAACATAACAC
>NW_011336806.1:70843-100522 GCF_000735185.1 Notothenia coriiceps | reverse complement strand
TATGGTTCTGTAGTTTAGTTTAGATATGCCATAGGCTGTGGAGTAGCATATGTAACTTTATAGTTATGTCATTTTACATGTTAACCTGTGTTACACATTACGGAAAGTATCTTATGAGGTTTAAAGTACTGGAAGATTAAGACGGTTTAGTATAAATTCCACGGGAAGTATGTCTCCTCTTCCTAGTGCAAACTACAGACGAGGAAGTCCTACTTAAGTTTCACCTTGTGTTGGTCAAACTTTGACCTCCATTTCCTCACTTTTTATATAGAGTTATATCTATATATTTGGCAGTAATAGAACACTCATACTTATACAAAATACACAATATGGTGTACGGAATGACAAAGACAACGTCGGTTAGAAGGCCCAGTACCCGAAGAGACACTGCCGGCTCAAGAGTTGTCACTACCCCCCCTCCCGCAGGGACTACGGTGTCACAGGGAGTTGTTGTCTAGTTTCGCATTTGTTTCTTTTGAGGGCTTTTTCGTTATTTATTTTGTAGGTTGACGCCCTTCACCGAGGTAAACACGGTCCCGAGCTGTAATATTTACCGGGCGACCGGGCCTTCGGTGATAAATCTAACTAAGTTTAACAACACAATTGTTAATCATTACATAATCACGTATTTATATGATAACGTTGTTTACACAATTAAAGAAGTAAAATCAGTAAACCTGCTTACTGAGGCCGGTCACCAATGTTACCACCCGGTCACCTATTAATGTTAAGGTGGCCGGAATTACAAGATGGGGACACACGGTAAAGCAACAAGAGCTGAATACAGAAAGCGAGAACAAAGGGGAGATCAGTAGTCCGTTCCTTCCTTCCGAGAAAGGCGGAACTCTTGTACTCGCCCGACCATGGAATGTGTAGGCACCAGTGGTTCCTCGAGTACAAGAAGTCGGTTAGTGTCAACTTCTAGCGGGGGTTGTGTGGGGGTCGAAGGACTGTAGTAGTGTCGTCTCCATGCGGTACCGGACAGTGCGATACCATATTTGTTACTATAATTTATCGATGTGACTGTGTACAAACTTTATAGTTTTATAGTCGAAGTCGGCGAGAGGATCGAGCTAGACTGGAGACTACAACAAGGGTGTCCAAGTCACAACACCGGTCTAGAGGGCAGTCGGCGGACGGACTCCCGTACCTTCCGTCGTTCCGGCGATGTTCCAGTTGAAACTGAGTCGTCCCGGTTCCTGTCCGGAGCTCGTTCCTGCACCTGAGTCTGGGGGTCCCCCGGAAGACGAAAGTCCGGTTTGGCCTCTGATGTCACAGGTACATTCTGAGAGCGTCGTTGACCAGGGACTGATTAGCTTGTGTTTCGATTGGGAGTTTGTGAACCCTGAGATTCTCATTAGATTGACAAACAGAAAACTTCACATAGGATCGGCTACATTAACTAAAGTTCACGGATATCGTCATACCATTGAGGCAACAGAACGTCCACGAGAGGGCTCCGGCCCTCCGACTTCCGTCCCGAACGAGAACGTCGAGGTCGGGACCTCCCAGAGGAACACCTGCGCCGGGTGAGTGTCTGGACATGAGAAGTGGGTCAAGTACCGAAGACCAAAGAGACCCTTTCAGATGTACAGATCCATTTCCGAACCACTTAATGTTGACCTTAAAACCATTAAGATCATATGCACGACAGAAACAGGAATCACCGAAGGGCAGGGTGTATTTATTAAATACACCAACAAACAAAGTATAAAAGGGCAGAGGACACAGGGGACCAACTAGACATCGCAGGACGCTACTGGAGAGACACTGAGACGTCGGTCACTCAGCCGTCGCTCTCTCAGCCGTGCACCGAGACAGCCGTCGTTGCTGTAGGAGTTCGAAGAGGAAACTCCTGCAAAATGTCCCTTATGTTTCCAGTCCTGAGCTAAGTAATGAAAAATGTATAAAGTAATATATCGATGTTTGTTTACACAGCGACAGTCAAAAAAAAAATGTCATATATAACACGTCGAGTAAGTATATAACCGTCTTCTAACTTTAAATTTATTAAAGATACAAATAAACTTACACTTTATGTTTATAACACAGTGGAAGGTTAGTTACTCTATCGTAGACCATCTTCGAAAGTAATCGTCAACTTAAGTGTATACACATCGGGATCGTCCTTTATATTTTACGAGATTTACGTTCGGAGATTAAATTATAACCTCGTGGCTAAGACCGGTGGGAGTATGAGTATTAGGTAAGTGTAGTTTGTACAGAGAGAACAAGGAAAAGTAGATTTTACTATAAACTAGCTTGTGTGGAGTGGGTTGGGGGTAGAATAAATAAAAGGCAAGAGGGAAGAAGAGTGGCGAGCGCGGTAATGAGTGCTCCCTTGTGTTGTCGACCACGACCCTCGTGTATTCGACACCTTGGTTGTTTTTCACCTCCACGCTGATGTCTCTGTGGAGTCGCCCACCTCACCTCAAGTCTGCTACAGATGTAGTGTCTGACGAGCGGGGAGGTAGGGTTCCGTATAGTGAGAGCCAGTCAATTAGTCATGGAGGCGCTACACACATAGTCTAACACTGTGGAGGTGTTTAATAAGATTTTTAATATTGAGGCGAGAAAGAATGGGTGAGTCTCTCTATATGTTAGGTTCTTACGTCGTTTGGACGTTTTGCAGGCGCACGATGGGTGGGTAGAGATCTGCTCAGTGTTAGGGCGAGGAGGACAGAGAGTGGCGGGGCCACTCCAAGAAGAGTGGGGAACTGGCGAGTAATCGAATTTTCCCTCTTGTGGGGGAGAGACGTGTTGATAGGACGGAGAGAGCGGTGGAGCGGGGGAAATATGTTGGATTGTTATTGTACAAGTTTGTGGGCCCGACAGCTGCCGCGTTTGGGGTGAGTGTGCCGCGCATGTTTTTATTGTTGGGGAGAGAGAAAGAGAGTGAGGTTTGGTTGTAGATAAATTGTTTAAGTCCGATGTTGCTTCTGTGTGTGTGGCCAAGGCTGGAGCTTTATATATCGCATGGTTATACTGCATTTAGTAGAGAGCCTTTACATCGACCGAAATGTGGGATGGATAGGATAGAGTCTTTCATTAATCGTTAGGCTATTGTGACTTCTTCATTTTTGGTTACATTACGTGTCTCGGTACACACGAGCGCGTGTGGGGGTCTTTATTTTTTCGCTGTGTAGTGGGGACCCCATATTTGGCCGGCTCCTCTCTTTCGGAAACTCCGAGGTATGGACAAAGCTCTTTATTAGGAACTATTAGGTTTGGTTAGCGAAGGCTGAATAGCGCGCTAAGAAGTAGTGGGGGGCCGTAATAATAAATCTTTAGCTGGATGGCTTCGCAGTGGCGTACTTCAGTCGGGGGAGGAAAAAAGACGAATAGTTAATAAAGAATTAAATAAAAATTTGAGTTGGCGGGTTTTTTAGTTCTTGTAGAGAGACTGTTGTACCTGTTCACTTTACGCTCCCTTAGTACTGTGACGCTGACTCGTTGGTGTGATGCTTACTCCTACTAGGCAAGTTTTGAGAACGTTCCCGTTGTGTGTGGAGGTTATTCTGGTCATGGAAAATTTTATTTATTAAAGTATAATGGGGTGGTGGGGGCTACTGAAACGTTATCGGATTTTTTTGTATCGTTGTACTTGAATTTGCTCGAGGGTGAAGAGTTGTTACGTTCTGTAAGCGCGCGGGTATTAGGAAGTCTTTCTCCTTTGGATGAGGTAGCCATGGCATATCGGTTGTCATTGCACGAAACTGCGGTTTTCAGCCATGGACTGACAGCGGGATGGATGGGTATTGTTTTGATCTTTCGATAGTTAGTTTGGATTTGTACAAGAGGAGTGTCCCGAAATGTGGTCATGTTGGGGAGTCTGTAGGACGGTAGGTGTAAGCGTCTCGGTCAAAGGGATTTGGCTTATTGGCTGAGGGCGAGCGAGTGTGTTTGTGTACTCTACCTCCTTAAAGGGGTGACATAAATAAAGTCACAAAAGGGGAGATTACGTTTTGATGTTGTATGTTGTAATGAGCGAACTAGCATTTGGACCTTGTATGGTTGTCGAGCCGGGGTGTCGTAGGACGGAGTGACGTCACGCGGTAGTGTACTGGCCCGAGTAGTGGGTGGGCTGTTCGTAGGGGACCGTGCGAGTGGCTTTATTGATAAGTTTCATGTGACTGAGTCGGCACGTATGTTGACTGGTGACACGTGATCCTGCGAGAGAAGTGGGGGGTTGGAGGTTGTGTGATAGAATGATCAGCTGTGTAAAAAGTTTTATCATCAGCTGATCAGTGGGAGCAGTATTGTAGTGTTCTGTGTGTTTCTCGTCCTGCATGTGTTGACATATTAAATGATGAACCTTGAGTATGGGTGCTATTGAGTTTGTACGTAAAAATTAAAACAATGACCGACTCATTTATTGTTTGTCATTGACCTGAGTGGTTTAGCTGTCGTTTTTTGAGAACAAATGTATTTACGTGCATTTAGGTCAACGGCGTTGTCGCGTAACGAACGTTGTGAAATAAGCGACAAGAGGTGCTATTGCAGGTGGAAAGGTATAAAAACAAACTTGGGTAGGTTGCTGTAGCTGTACAACCTCGGGTTTGTATTGGCGGTGGGGGATCTTTGGTTGGGGAGTTTTTGGTGTTTGGGGGGGGGTGTTGTGTGTGGTGATAATACTTTATTGGTCAGATCAAGTCTGAAATTTGACTTGCGTCACAGCAGCTCCATGTCCAACATCAACAGACAAGTATCCAGACACAATACATGAAAACACAAACAACAAACATTTAACATAACAGCACAATCAGTGAGAGAAAACATGCTCAAGAGCATTCAGCGTGCATTTCATCTGGGATTTAGCTCTGTGTTTACTGTGAGGATTGACTGATGCACGAAGGAGTGCTTCAGTCTGACTTTATTGAAACGTGGGACCCTGTATCTCCGATTAGATGGTAGCAGTTCATATTCACTGTTCAGAACATGGTTTGGGTCAGAGATGATGTTGTTGGACAGCCTCACTACGTTGTTATGATAGGCTGAGTCATAGAGTCTCTGACAGGGTTGACCAACAATCTTTGAGCAGATTTTTAACAGGTGAAGCAGTTTTGATTTTAAAGCTGCTGACAAACAGTTTGCAGGTCAAATTTGCAATGTCCTGAAATAAACCCCAATAATGATACTCTTTATGGTGGCCCTTTATGTATTGCATAATATGTATTATAAATAAAGTGATTAACTTTCCATTATGTAGTTTTAGTAGTTTCACAGCCCTTCAAAATTCTCAGTGGGTGTGTTCAAGTGCACTGTAACATTTCTGACTGTAGCTCCAAAAAAGGTTTGTTGTAGTATTAACAGCACTTGTCGGAGTGAAATCGTGTAGGGGACATACGGACAAAAGTTTTTTCTTTTTCAGTGCTTGTAAAACAAGAGAACAGTTATTTTCACTGAGCTGCCTAGTCGAAAAGCCATTCAGGTCTGGCTCTTCTCCTATGTCTACATTTTGAATAGCTCTAAAGAGGCAAGAATAAGAACTTGATAAGAGCTTTTTCCTAGTATTAGTGTAACCTTAATGCTACACAAGTCATTTTAAGGAGGACATCAGTTTAAAAAAAAAAAAGCCCTGATACAGAGGTAATGACTTATATCCAACAATTGTAGTAATTAAAAAAACGAAGTGAAATTAATTAGAGACATATTAGGCCTTTTTCACAAAGCTCACCACGGTGTACTCGCCGCTGGCCAGCGAGAGGAAGACGAAGGTTCCATCTTCCCTGGAGAGAGCGCTGCACAGGTAGAGCAGCGAGCTGTCCCCAGGATCTGCCCCCTCCACTGGAGATGTGTTACAGCCGCCGACGTCCTGAAATCAAAAGGATAGATATGATGCAATCTTACCTCGTTGTGCCGTTTTAAATCCAACCAAAACTTCCATAACATTCCAGAGTCACAACTGCTCACTGTTTAAAAATGTGAAATGGTTTACCTCTTTCTTGACTGTGGCCGAGTACAGGAGGAACGTGACCTCTTTCATGGGCTCGCCATCACTGCGGACCTCCCCCGAGACGTCGTAGCCTCCAACCACCAGATTCTCGGCAGCGGGGGCGTTGGCATTGGAGACCACCACTGAGGTGGCACTCTGTTCAAATAAAAAAAATCAGCATGAGAGTTACAGTAAGGGTCTGAATAATGGCGACTACTGCTGTGCGTGTGCGTCATTAGCTATAAACCTGCTGCACTGACAGGGAACCTAATCCGCTGAGCAAAAGGTGATTAATGAAGTATTACATACAGAACTAAAGAGAGCTGATGTGTTCTTCACTGGGAAGGGCCCTACTTTGGTACCCAGTGGCGTTTTAGCACAGTATTTGTCTATTTCCTATGATGTTATTACTGATATTTATGGAGTGGCTACATGCTAGCATAGCCATGATCTTTCTGAACTTTAGTCAGACAACAAGAATTTGTAAAGGTTTCATACACTTCCTCAAATCCGCTTGTTACCGTACAGATCTGAATACATAAATTCAAGATTTTTTTTTACAAATAGGCATTATGATGTTATTTTGGAATCCTTTTTATCTATTATTTTTGGACAATGACAGGAGGAGGACTTTGTGCCCGATTTATTTTGCAGACTTTTGTCTTTTCATATAGCCAAAATCTGTCAAACTGATGCAAGTTGCGCAAGAAAAATATTGAAATAAGCATATTTGATTCCAAAAAGCTACTTTAACTTCTTCTGAATGATATTATCCTACAATATTAGAGGCTTATGGGGAAGTTAGCTAGCCTATCACTCTACAAATCTTCTGCATTGACCAACATTTTGACTTTCTGTGTCCAGTAAATTAAGAACATATTAATTCAAAAGCTTCTAAAAAATGCCATGGGAGACATCACATATGACACATTTGTGTTCAATTCAGTCTGTGCTGTTAATAGGGCCATATGAGATCTGAAGTGAGTGTACAAACCTGCTCCAGAGTCCAAGAAGGATGGGAAGCCGTGATGTCATAATTTCCAGGGAGTACTTTTAAAAAGGTGTACCTGGGTAAGGAAGGAAACAAAATGAAATGGCAAACAATGTAAGAGGGATCAGTTTAGTGATATAAAAACAAAAAAAACATAAAAAGGTGAGAGTACTTACTTTCCTCCAGGCTTTGTGACGACGCTCTGGAGTTTCTCCTCTGTTCCCACTCGGGTGAGTTTCACTTCTACTCCAGCAGGACCCAGGGGATGGCCTTTACTGAGAACCTGAAGAGAGAGATGCTTTATGCTCTGAATTCATTCCTACAACTGATAATAGTAAAAAAAAAAACGTGGTTAATTGATTTTCAACTTGTTATTTATGGTGGTTTCTTTGTGCATATTTAGGAAAGGAAGGTGGGCTTAGCAATTGATCGAATTTCGATTAGCGTTAAGACTTCCAGCATTATACAGAGACAAGATAATCGACATGAAGTGATCAGTGTGCGCATTCCGTTGTGCAATGAAGCTATCATTTTGTCTTGTGTTATTATTAATCCAGCGCACCTCTTTCCTTTACAAAGGCTTCTCTTAGAAAGAGGGTCTGAATCAATGTGTTTATGATTTAATTGTTGACAAACATAAAACTTCATAAATCTGGGCTCTTGATTTTACCCTCAGTGCACCAGATTGTTGCTTTTTGTGTAAAAAGATCTCCAAACTTTACAAAAATAATTGAGATTAGCAAATTGCAAAAAAAAAGCAGGGCAGCCAGTCATGCAGAACTAAACAGACTGTTGGATGTGTGAGGAGCTAAATCCAAGCACTTTTTCAATTGTTCTTAAATACAACTCAGAATTGTAGGCGTTAACCTTTATTTTCATGCAGATAAGCTTTCTTAGTCAAGAGGAAACTATTCTGATATACACACAGGAAATCCTTCAAAATGCTCACCGTTCCTGAGACCGAGAAGCCAGTGAAGACAAAGTTGATGTCTTCCTCTTTTGTACAAATGTCACTCACTCCATCCACATGGAGGTCAACACTGGTGGGCTCTGGTGAGAGTTAAAACCCAAGAAGAAAAGTTAATAATGGACAAAAATAAATTGAAAGGAGAAAATAAATATTGCAAAGAATCTAGACCGATCTGTCTTTGCATTTCCTGGAGTACAAACACATGAATAATATGTTTTGAGCTGTGAGTTTACCGAAACTCCATCCAAGAGGAGGCTCGATCTTTAAAACAAAGTCCCCCTATGTGAAAGAAACAAGTGTAAAGGTTATAATCATCATTGGTAAATAAAATACATAAAATGCTCAAATGTAATGAATATCATACCTTGTCATACAGGGGGATCATAAAGTAGCCATTGATTGGAGCACAGTCCGTTTGATATTTCAGGGATCCTTGTTTGGTGTACAGTTTAATCTGTGTATGAAAGAAGACATCATTAAATAGTGTAGTATATTTTAACAAATAAATGCCTTAAATACAACTTCGAATGGGAAATTGGTTAATTCATTTGTATCAGCTGTCATTCACAAACAGACCAGCATATCTGGGATTAAGTTAATTTCACCAATTAGGCGAATGGCTAATCCAATGGAGCCTGTTAATGAGCAGGGATTAGGAATAGTGACAAGCAACTCCTTGTGCACAGACAAACAGTTTTTTTTATAAAGTTTATGAGTAAGAATTGTAACACAAACTGTAAAAGGGCTAATGTATCAATGCTAACATAGTTTTGCAGTCAACCGCAACTGCGTAGAGAAAACATCCGAATTAGCAGACTAGCATAGCTGCCAAAATGAAAATGTTCCCTTTAATTTATTTTAGTAAGCAACAGAGATACAACTTTTACAAAAAGTAGATTGAAGTTGTGTTCATTTCATTCATACTGTCATACAAACACATCTCTGGTTCCGCCTAACCTTTAGCCTACTACGATAAACCAGCTAACGGTTAGCTAGCCGCTAGGTAGCTAGCTATCGGAAGGCTTGCACTCTCACCTCGATCAGAGAGTAATTGATCTCCACGTCGGATTTCACAAATCCCCCGCATGCCACCACTATGTCATCAGAGGAAACTGTCAAAAACTGGGAATAGGTGATACATAATAATACCCAAATGGCTCCCACGTCTGCCCGGATCGTAATTCTCAACATTTTTCGGCTAACTGATCTCTCGATGAACCAACCAACCAAGCAACAGCACGCTGCCTCCGGTTCCGTACCAGCTGAGCTGCTGTCAGAGGCCGAGCGCAGCGCCCCGGGCAGCGGCCTCTGTTGGCCGGAGGTGGTATAACAGGCCAAAGAAAGAAAAGTACAGGGCACAGAAGAAAAAAGCCAGTGGAACCTTTATATACAGTCTATGAGTGGAGCACGAAGATTATTTCACATAACTTTTAATTTATTTATTTTCCAGTCACCACAGTCATATACAAATGCTTCATAATAAAGAAAAACAGTACTTATTCCAAAGACATAAACCTTATTTTTTGTAATATAGCACTGACACCCATCATCCAAAATATGCTATAAAACTAATTCACAGTTTCGAGTGACCTTTTTTGTTGGATCAAGATTTACTCAAAACCAATGACAGCGATAATTATGCAAGTAAAACATATGTTTGTCTTAGAATAGTGTTTATCACAGCCCTTGGGTAAACTTAACTTTAATCCATTAATTTGTATATTTCAAGATACAAGATATAAGTATCTTGAAATAAAAATATATAGTATATATGCTCCTTTGGTACTTCAATGTATATATTTTTGCTTGTTTGTTTTGTTGCTATATATATATATATAAAATGTAATAAGAAAAATGTGACAGTAATGGTAAAATGAAAATGATTACAGTTTGAAACGTAGTCGTTTTTTGCATTAATATACAATCATTATTGATGATAAACAGTAGATGATGACAGACGATGCCCACACTGTTTTGTAAACACACAAATTATAAAAAGTAAGAAAACAGTAGTGTTAATACATTTAAAGTGCATACACTCCAGTGGTTATAATAATGCAAGTCCTTCTCAGAAGGAAGAAATGACAGTACATACATCAGATTAAAAACACCACAAATGATATTGTTTTAAAAATACTTGAACATTGCATCCTCTTAAGGGTTTTATAATAATCAGATTATCAACGAAAGAACACACAAAAACACACTACATTAATGTAAGCAGGTCCAGAGAAGCTCCGAAGTAGTGTTTTCATAATAAAAAATAGAAGATATTAATTCAGTTTTCAAATCCAGTCCGTCCAGTCTTGTTCTTTTTGGTCTGTATAAGCAGGTAGTGCGTCACACATGTGTGGAGGAGTCAGGAGGTGAGTGTGCCAGGAACACACTTTCATTGAAATTGTTGGAGAAGCTGGTGTGATAGCTGGGGCTGCGGGGCTGGGATTTGGACCCCGGGGATTTGATAGCCGAGAGCCTCTGGGCCTGGCACAGCTTTTGGATCAGGAAACGTTTGTCACGGCCCTCCTGGGATACAAAATGACACAGTTAGTAGGTCCAATTATGGTTATTACTCAAATGACAAACGGCGAGATAGAATAAACCAGAATGGTGAAATAGAATTATAAAATGTATTTTGCAGAAAACCTACCACTACCAGCTGCTCCCTTAGTTGGTTAATAACTCTCTTGTGAGCTCCAGCTAGTGCAATCACATAAAACATGATCAAACTGTTGGGGGAAAACAGGAAGTTTATTAAACTTCAACCATAAAGAGTAAAGAACACTTGTTACAACTGTTCAAATGCTGATGGAAACACGTACCATGTGACAACAAAGAAGGAGACAGCGAAGGCCTCTGATGAGAGAGCGAAGAGGAGGGTTTTGATTCCATGGGGTAGCTCGGATACTGTATTTGGCAGCACCTCCCAGGAGGTGGTGTAATTAACGAATGGTCCACAGGCCTGGGAAGAGTTTATTCTGTGCAACAAAGGAAGGGTGAATGAGGATGTATGCCAAACAAAATGGAGGCAGCAATGAGCTGTGCTAGCATTCTTTAGGTCAGTAAAATGCAGAAGAGATTAACGACAATATATCATGTCAACATGTATGTTTCACATTTAAATGCACAAGTATACAAGAGAGAAGTATAGACATGATATATAATGAAACAGACTGAAAGTGTGCTCTTAAATGTAATAACACATTAAAAAAAAAAGAGTCAATCAGACACTTAGAAAAAACAAGAAATGCCACTTTCAATGCTTAATCATCAGTGGCCTAAATTACCATGAAAAGCAATGTAAAAGGATATTTTTTAAACGACGGCTGTGCAATACGGAGAAAATCTAATATTAGTATATTTCTGATCGGATACCCCAATATCGATAATGCAACGGTATTGTAGGGATGACTATTCGTTCTTTCAAAAAAAATTTAGATTATAATAAATATTCATTAGTAACATGAATATAATGGGTAAAAGCAAATAATTGAACAGCTAGAACAGTCCGTAAAGTTCAGAAAACGACCTCACTTTACTGTAATGCAGCCATTATAACCTGGTAAAGTCACATATCTAAGGAGCCCTGGAGGGTTCATAGAGAGAAAAATAAATAAAACGAGGCCACGTTTTATTAATTTGTGCGCGCAAGATGTAATTCGTGGCCTCAATTTAAATAAAACGAGTCCACGCTTTATTAATTTGTGCGCACGATCTACTTTCTCGTTCGCACGAGAAACTTTCTTATGGTTAGACACATCGAACTGCCCGATTATTACGCCATATTATTAGTTTTATGAAGATGTCCGGCCGCCAGGGCGTATTTGTGTATGTTTGTGTGTGTGTGTGTCTGTCTGTCTGTGTGCGTGGGCATTTTTTTTAAGAAGATTTTATGATAGTGGCGTTCGTTCCGGTGCACTCCGACAGCATTTAGCACTAGCCTACATCGAGATTAGGTTAAACAAACTTCTTTCACTTGGGAATACACATATGGAGTTAGCCAGACGTGTGTAAATTACTGTTCATGGTAATTTGAAAACAAATGCCGGTGTCGGACACACACATACACCGAACACACACACCCACACAGAGCGGAGCTGAGCACAAACACACACACACATCATGTAGCATTTCACGTTTCCATCGCAAAAACAACTTTCTGTCAAAAGCGTAAACTCGCCTTCAAAATAAAAGCATCTAAATAAAAGAGGAAGTTAACCTAAATTACATATACAAATGCAACGAAAGTAACAAAAACAATGTAATATCCTTTTCAGTTTCACAGAACACAAATTGGGTTATTTACACATCATGCACCCTGGTGACCGGATATCTCCTTCATATAACGAGTAATAGGGGGACTAATCGGGCAGTTCGGTGTGTGTGTGTGTGTGTGTGTGTGTGTGTGTGCGCGCGCGCGCGCGTGCGTGCGTGTGTGACTAAAACGTAGCAGCCTCGATCTCTATTCAGCTGTTCGAAAGATAAACACAGTGAAGGCGCTGCTTAAAAGACACAGCTCTCTGCGCGCACATAGCAGATACTGTGAGAGTCACAGACATGAATTCATAGATCAAGGCAGACTGGTTCACAGACTCTCCTGTTTTGCGAATCCGGTGCTTAAACAAATACCTCTACACCTCTGGCCGAAATGTCCCTAAAATGAAGTCCGAGTTTGAAATATATCTCAAATAATGTATGCACTGCCATTTCCCCACATAAACATAACAGTCTGCAACTTGGCGCACCGGTAACTTTCTCGTTCGCACGAGAAAGTATATCGTGCGCACAAATTAATAAAGTGTGGCCTCGTTTTATTTAAATTGAGGCCACGAATTACATCTTGTGCGCACAAATTAATAAAACGTGGCCTCGTTTTATTTATTTTTCTCTCTATGAACCCTCCCGGGCTCCGTACATATCTAATATTACAGTATTTAAAATATCACAGACACAGACAGCATATTGCTCATTTCACATCAAAATGCAGCAGGGATTACACTTCCAGAGCTAAACAGATTCACCAATCGGTTTAACCGAATATTTTTTGGTGTAGCTCAGTAAATCACACTAAACACAGAACCTGTTGTTCACTACCAAGGTTTTCTGTGTAACAACATTAGCTTCACTTCCCCTGTCTCTCCTCTGCTCGGCGTGGAGAGGGCCCACAGTTGGTGAAACACGAGAGCAGAGGACATTAATGATCGATGCAGCAGCGATCATAAATCTGTAGTTGATACACTGGTCAATAACAATGCATTACTTACTGTGCCACACTGAAAGAGACGGGCAGGCAGGCCAGAGCCAGGCCTATCAGCAGCACTACCAGGAAGAAGAAGTTAGAGCTTGAGGCTCGGAACGGACGTGTGGCTGGACGGCAGTTGTTAATCAAAGACACCTTCAAACAGGAATCAGAAATGTCAGAAAACAATGGAAACTTCTAGAACTTCTGAATATGATCCATGGAATAAAGTAAGAAATATCACCTTTTTAATATAGAAGATAAAGAAGTACTTCATCGTGCAGATGGCAGGCAGCATCGGGCTGTAGAATGTGCCGATCCAGCAGATGGTCTGACCGTAGACGATCTCCAGCACGTTCTGAGGGATGGAAAACTCCTGCTGGCCAAACCACTTCGCCAGGCCGCAGTCACAGTGCTGCACTATCAGCCTGGGTAGCACAGGGCAACACATGGACAGCGGGTTCAAAATTACTAAAGAAGAAAGGATGACAATGACTTCAACATAAAAGTGTTCAAGACATTTGGAGGCCAAAGAATAAAATACACATATATTGCGCCAGCTGTGCAAAGAAGACAACGTGAAAACAGAGTTGGACTGTTTGACAGAATGCACAAAACTCCAACCAATCCGGACACAATATTTCTCCAAATTTAAAAACAAACATCCTGAATTTCACCACATGACAAACAATCCAAAAAATTCCAATCCTGTTAGGAGAGCTCAAAGAGAGCTGTCTGGCCGCAGAATATTTATTTACCTGCTTCAAGGTAGGAGCAGTGAGTGACCACACACGCACACACACTTTTTTTTTTGCACGTTATTGTTGGCATGTACAGTTTGTTTTGTGTTTTGCTGTTGTGCCACATTTATTGTTGGCATGTTTGTTTAGTGTTTGTTTTTGCTCTCTTATAACGCCTTGTGTTGAATGCTTTGGCAATGCTATGTGTAATATGTGGTCATGCCAATAAAGCCACTTTGTATTGTATTGTGTCAACAAAACTAGAATAACAGTTTTATTTAAGAATAACAAAAATATGTTTTGTCTTTATTGATGAGGACTTACTTTCTGGGAAACTCCACAAAGACGGTGACTGCAAAAATGATGATGAAGTCAAAGATGGTGAGTTTGTACATCTCCTGTCCAATGCGGGTCTCCCAACACTGTGGACAGAAACAGAGGCACAAATCAAGAAGATTGGAAGGAATCCTCTGAGACACATCCCAGTATCAGTTCAGTTTCAACCACCATATGTTACAGAAGAATGGAGTTTATACTAAAAATTGAAATGGAGGATTCAAATAGAATGAAATTTGTATCATCACACATTATCACTGCACCCACTCACATTTAGATTTTACCCATCCTGGTATTAGGAAGGGATGGAAGCTACAATATATATGAAGTGCCCGAGGAGCAGTGTAGCAGTCAGGAGCCTTTGTTTAAGGGCACCTCTCTAGGTACAAGTCCATCCTCTGAACTTAGTACAATTGGAGCTTTGAACCTCAAGTTCTCAAGCAAAGTCTCAAGGGACAGAGCTAAATGATTGACCAAAGAATTACCAAATAAAGTGATCACTTAGCAATCAAAAGCTTATGTAAATGTAAAGTAATATAAATTATTTTAAAACTAAAATGGAATCTTAATAGCTTTAAAACCCCTTTGATAGTTGCAAAAAGAACTTTGATCCACAGGTTTGCATGTCGACATAGAGATAAAAACGTGTTTTTTTCCCAAAGAGTCATTGTTCGTTGTGTTGGGATGAAGGGAAATGACTCACAGAGTAAAGCACGTGGTTATAGCCACAGAGGCAGGGCTCATTTTCACATTTAGTGATCTGAGACCAGAGAGAGAAGAGCAGAACCCCGATGCTGGTCAACCGCATGAAGACACACCTGGGGAGAAAGGACAATGAAAGAATGACGGAACGTAGCTGAGTAAGTGTTTCACAATAGAAACATGTCCACACAGCTACAAATTCTTCCTAAATGCATCGCAATGAGTCAGTTTGAAAAGGAGACGTCACACACACACTCAGGAGGTGAACAAACTATTTTCCAAATCACCAAAGTGTTTAATTTTCCCCCAAGTTGAACACAATCCTCTCATTACTCTAAGCATTGAATCTTTGCATCACCTTTTAAAGGCAAATATGCCACTTTAATATAGTGTTTGTCTCCTTATAAAATTATTTTTCAGGCAAACATCTCCATCAAGAGAAAAAATGAGAAAGTAGATGAATGGAAGTCTGCAGTACCTCATGAGAGTGAAGCGGATCTCGAAGGCAGGCGAGTAGTCCTCGTAATTGATTATAGCCGAGAAGAGGAGGGGGGTGATGAAGTTAGCCAAGGTGATGACAATTGAGGGGAGATACTCATAGATGAGATCCACGATGAAATTATCCTGCAACCAAGGCCAGAGAATGATGTCAGATCAAAGATTTTATTTAAATGTCATCAACTTTTTCTCGCAAATTTGAAAGAAAGAGCTTAGCTTTTACAAAATGCTTTAGATAACAAGGAGAAAAGAGAAAACAGTTGGTTAAGTAGCAACATGCAGACATTTTGACAGGAGGATAACAAATGTTTGAAGTGGTGGTCGGATTCCGTTACCTTTTTATTATCAATCTGGACTTCCTGGGAGAAGATGGTGGCTAGGTAAATGCTGTAGAAGCAACCCATCAGCACACCGATGACGAAAAGGTTGAGGATGAGGCGGATGAGGTAAATCCGGCACCTCTGTTTGCGGGTTCGATCTGCTATTTTCTGTTTGATCCTCTCCTCCTCCAAATCTGTCTGAGGATAGAACAGAATAAGACATTTTAAAGGCTGGCAAACATTCAGCGGATAGATAGAATAAACATTTGCAACAATGTATTAATCAAACTAAATACACTATGTTATAAACTAAAAGTGTCTGCAGCAGCATCCATCCAAAGTTGAATATCAATTTGGTGAAAGGCACTAGAAGATAAGACATCCTGAAGAGTCAGATATCTTAGTTATACTTGTCAGTAGTTTATAGAATAAAATAAAAAAAACATTCATTTTACTCAAACACATACCTATAAATAGTACAACCAGAGAAACTGATAATGCTGCAGTGGTCTCTTAAGTTTTTCTGGACGCCGTACCCCCACTTATTTGGAGCATGATCTTTTTTTCAATAGTCTAATAAATATAAAATCATTGCCAGTGTTATCAGTTGCAAGTGTGCATTTGTTGTAATAATGACAAAAACATAATACATTTCACAGTAATTATAATAAAAACTAAAAACGATTTCCTTAAAAAATATATGATTCGTCATCACGCTTGTGACCCCGCGGCGAGCTGGGGGTGTGTCACTGACACACCCACGGCGAGCCCGATTTTGCGGCAGCTATTTCCCTCAAGAACGCTAACGAAAAAGCTCTATAATGGCAGGCAAACTTTTTTTACTTGACTTCTTTCTAAAAAAGAATATCATTCACAAGAAGAAAGAGGCTAGCAGCACCGAAGCTACAAGTGAAGCTGCTACTAGTACATCATCAGAAGAGCCTAATCAGAATAATTTCGAGTCCAGATTCAATGTTGTTTGCATAAGTAGGCTATATTATTAGTTTCGTTTATTTAATAAGTACATTTCAGGACAACTTTGGGGATTTTGTTTGTTTGTTATGAGTTAGAGAGAGAGAGAGAGAGAGAGAGAGAGAGAGAGAGATTGAGAGAGAGATTGAGAGAGAGAGATGCTTAGCTGCAATACTGTAGCTTATGTAACTTAGGCCTATAAATTGTTTATGTAATTTATGTGCCAGTGTGTCCATGGTTTTGAGTCTGTGTGTGTGTTGAGCGCAGCGCCGTCTGCTTTTCGCAGTACAGTAACTAAAGTAGGATTAAGCATACCGGTAATTTCTGTGGACCTGTCTGCCCGTTTTGTGAGTGCACTGCGTGCGTGCGCACGCACTTGTGTGGCATTGTTTGGAGCCAATTAAAATAGCGTCCCCCCAGTACAAAAATCCCCACTACACCACTGCCGATGCCCTTATGTTATGTCTCAGTTCATGTTTAAAGGGGTCCGATTATGTTTGTTATTTTGCATTTTTCCCTTTCCTGTAGTGTGGTATATATTGTAGGTTATTGTGCATGTAAATGGACTGTAAAAGCTAAAATCCCTGTGTCCCCTCCAGAGGGAGTTTCTCTCCCACACACTCAGCCCCTGCCTGAAACGCCTCCATTGGACTCCTTTGTTTACTTCTGTAACATAGTAACTTCACTATGTAACACTCACACCTTTATTTGCTAGCGCTCCAACAAATTGTATGTGATAGGCTAAGGGGCGGGAGATCTATAAGCGGTTGACCAATCACAACAAAGCCGGCCAGCTGCACAATAATAAAACAACTTCAACTAAAATGATGAACAGTTGGATGAATCACCCTGAGCTCGTAGAGCAGACTGCTCCTCTTGAGCCGCACTGCGTTCTCGTTGGTGATGCAGAAGTCCCAGCCGGCGAAAATCTTGTTGCAGAAACTCTGGAAACGATCCTCATCCTGAATCAGGTTACGTTTAAATCCTGTGGCAGACCTTGAAAAAAAGTAATCCAAAGTGAACATCACTTCCAGAGACTCAAACTAACTCCACATGTTTATTTATTTAATTTTCAGTACCTTTTAACAATCCAGATGAGACTGAAGAACAGGTAGGCTATGGTGACCAACAGGTAGGCCAGCGGCAAATTGTAAGTGGAATTAGAAAAGTGGATTTTGTCCGCTTTGTAGTAGCCGTAGAAAAGATAAGTCTGTTCCAGAAAGCCCTGTTGATAAAGCACAAAAGAAAGGTGAGAAAACAACACATCCCTTTTTCTTCCGGGGGACTTGTACATGTGAAGTGTAATGACTTACTCCTCCAGACAGCAGATCTGTAATGTGCTCATGAAAGATGACCAGCCCTCGCCGAGCGCTGCTGGGATACACACTGCACTCACTTCCTGTAGCAAAAAACAGGAAAGTATAACACTAATGCCTGCCTTGTTTTAATCTAAACGTTGAAAGTGTCCTCTCACCTAAATTCAAGTTGTAGGTGATATTCCCCGAAACGTTAGGAGCTATGATGATGGGTAACATGACGAAGCTGAACATGAGCACAAAGATGATCAAGTTGAGCATGACCAGGAAGCGCAGGAAGGAGAAGTACGACAGGATCCCTGTGCCGAACATCCCTGGGAGAACAAGTGGAGAGGATTCAATTATCAAAACAAAATTGGTCCATTTTCTGTGTGCAATAGTATGTTAACATGTTGGCCATCATGAGAGGAAATTAATAAAAGTCAAAGGACAATTCATCTGAGAGCTGCCAAAAGGATGTTTTTAGTTTTCAATTTTATTTTGTTTCTAAAACATAATATTGCCCTGAGTATTTGGAAGGTGCTGTCAGCTGTGTTGGTTTTAAATCATCCTCTTGTGTTAGAATTCATCTTTAAAAGTCTGTCATTAAGTTTGACACACATGCAAAACAGAGTTGATTTAAATCAGTTTGGATCAGATTCACCAGAACATCTATTAGGATAGTCACCCAGAGCTTTCTTAAGCTTTGGTCGGAAAGAAGCTGGTTTTATCCTTTGTTATTACAATATGGCTTTTAAATCTGTATGTAAGAATGAACTTTATGAAATATGCAGATCCTGCATGTTCTGAATTTGTATCTTCTTAGTTGCACTAATGTAAGTAGCTTTGGATAAAAGTGTCAGCTTGATGAAATATAAGGTAATATGAGCTCATATTTCATGCCTCACCCTCTATGAGGTGGATGTCGCCCCTCCAGAGCTTCAGGGAGCCCAGCCACTGGTGAACATCGTCCCTCAGCCTCCTCAGATGCCGGCGGGTGCTGTGCTCCAACTGTTTCAAACTGCTGAGCTCTCGATCTTCCTCCAAGCGCTGTGTGCTAAGAGTGAAACACATTGTTGCTACATAATACCCTTTAAACATAGCCAGTAAAATAAGAATGTAAACACTTTCAAAACAGCGTGTAGAGACAGTGTAGAGTGATATTTCTCCTACTTGTCTCTCCGTTTCTCGGCCATGGTCCTGGGGAGTTCCCTGATGGGTCTCTCCTCCGTCTGACTCTTCTGTTTCTCCTCACGCCTGCTGATGGTGCCCACGCCCCATTTCCCACTGCCAGAGGAGCCGATGCGCCCTCGGGAGCTGCTCCTTCGCTTGGTGCCAGCCGTGGACGACTTCCTGCGGTACAGCAGGGACTGGTAGCTGGGGAGCTGGTCCAACAGTGGGTTACTGCTGACCCTTCCACTACGATCAGTGTAGAACACTTGGAAAGGTGGACATAATATGATTGCAGAGTTATTACTTTGGATAATGGTTATGATATAAGGCTGCAAGATTTTGAAAATAAATATTCTTTCATCACTGGATTGAATTAAAATCATTTAGTGACTGATGCTGATTGCTCCAAGAGAAAAAAACAATGCTGCAAAACATATTTGTGGGCATTATAAATCCATTGATAAAGCAGCAGTGTTACTAATATTGCTCAAAATCAGGATAGTCCCATTCGTCACAATAATGAACTATCCATGTCAACAGCAATGGGTAATCCCATGCCTTTAATGATACTTGAACCTGCCATAAGTACATTTCTCGATGACAATAGTTATTAATACAAACATTATGTTACATGGATATGTTGTTGAGGAGGTAGTTTGTGGATTCTTTATTTTTATTCTCTTACAATGTTATATTGTATCCATATAAACTTCAGTGGGATCGAATTTACCTGGGTTATGTGTCAGTGTAATCAATGCTGTGAAAAACTACTACTACTTCTATCAAATCACATGAGGATGTTATAATTTCGTAAGAAAATAAGAAATCTCCAAATGTTAGAAATGACATGCAGGGTATCTATAAAACCAAATCAATATGTTTTATTCAGTACAAGATTGTAGCTTATGCCTGTTTATAAGTGAAAACATTAATATTGAGACAAGGTGTTGCATTTTCTCCAGCAACTAACACTGGAGTTAGGTATTTTCCTCCCTTGTTCTGCTTATCCAGCTTCAGAGAATGCCTACCCAAGAAGCAGACTCAGCAATACAATGCAAACAACGTAGTTTTGGTAAAGAGAGTCAGACGAAACCAAACAATACTTGAAAAGTCCATAATTTATTCCAAAAACCCTTTAACAATACATCAGCTAGCCTGTCATAGGTGTTAGCCTGTTGTTAGCGATTCTTTGACCTAAGTTTGAGGCTAGCGTTACTAGCTTTGTAGCTAATGCTGCGGTATGTTTTAATAGACCCAGCTCACTTATCAGTAGGGATAGCTGCAGATACAAGTATAGCATTAACTTCCTGTTTACCTGAGTCGACCTCCATTGTTTCCTTCTCCGAATAACAATAGCTATTTGTTGGATAATATTAGCTAACAATTAACCGAGCAGACTTAGTCAACTGGGAGTTGGAGTTGACTCCGCTGTCAGACTTCCCAGAGACCACTTCCTGGATGTGGATACAGGAGCAGCCCGGAGCGCACTCACTGGAATCAGTGGGGCAAAAAGTACTCAGATACTTTACTTGAGTAAACGTAGAAATATTATGGTTTTAAATACTCCATTACAAGTAAAAGTCCTGAGGTCAAAATGTTACAGTAGAAGTATAGACGTATTATGAGTAGTAGGCCTACTCATTGTGCAGAATGGCTCTTTTAAAATGTTATTATTATTACTGATTATTAACCTGTTTTTTTTATCACTAACAAATATACATAATATGTTTTCCAATGTTGTAATTTGTCAATGCAGAACATATTTAGGATATTCTGAGTTTTGTGCTACTCTATAAATGTGTGTGTGTGTGTGTGTGTGTGTGTGTGTGTGTGTGTGTGTGTGTGTGTGTGTGTGTGTGTGTGTGTGTGTATACACAATACAGTATAGGCTACTATACTTATATACTCACAATAATTTACTTTTTCATATATCATTATATTGTACAAACATTTTACTTAACTACAACTTTCAAATGAATGTAATGTAGTAAAAAGTACAATATTTCCCTTTGAGTGCAAGTATAAAGTAGCAGAAAACGGAAATACTCAATTAAAGTATACATACCTCAAAATTGCACTTGAGAAAAAGTACTTAGAGACATCCACTACTGACTGTAAATGTATTGTATTTAAATGGCATGTTATTGTATATGTTCCTGTTTCATTCAGTGTTTTTATTACTGGTTTAAATATATATATATATATGTATATATATATATATTTACATTAAATGGAATCTTTGTTAATAGTTTCAATCCCTCATCTATATGTAAATGTATGTTATTTATAAAAGAGGAAAATGAATTAACTTGTATGAAGTTATTAAAGGGTACTGAGCGTTTTAGTAATGCTGTTAGTTGGGACACCCTGAAAGATACATTTAAAATAATAATGGTTCAAACTGATGCAGCACAATGAAAGTTTAACTGCTAGATGGGTCAAAGTCAAACCTCAAAAAACTGCATCGCACATTTCTCAAAATGCAAGTAAATACCACCTTTTGATACTATCCCATGACTAAACTCCGTTCCCAACTAAGTTTGAACTATGTCAGAAGTATTCGGGATAATGCAAGTAAACAAATCAATAATATATAGAACATTTTATTGCAGACATTTTACATAATTATACTTTGAAAAATCAAGATCTTATAACAGTGAGCAACAATGCATGATATATCTGGCAAAGTTATGCTGCCTAAGGAGACTTGAAGTGCATGTTGTTTAATGTTTACGGGAGGGGAAGGAATTCTCCTTTTAGTTAGTGAGTGCATGGGCAACGGTAATAACATCCATTTTGCATGGGCACTTCCTTCTAAAGGAAATTTAAGTTGTTGGCAGGTTTCTTTTCTGTCTCTATATTCATTTTTCTTTACTATCTTTTTACCACCACATGGGAACTACAGCAGATACACTATGGACTCTTGGACATACACTGCATGTCCTAATAAGAATGGCAATTACATTTTAACCTTAGGGGGTTTAATTATTTTTGTCACATCACAAAGTGTCCACATGGGATTTACTTAACCCACTCAGAAGCAGTGGACTTTTACCTTTATGAGCTCAGCGCTTCCTGGTACCTAGACAGTGCTTGGTTTTATCTCACGGACAGTGGTGCTCAGGCTGATTCACTCCTCACGCTTGGTCAACACGGACAGCAGAAAAACTAGAAGACATTTATTTCTGCAACCCTCCAGCATTTTGTTCGGACTTTTCGATTGTATTATTTTCCAACATCACCACAACAAGGTAAGCAGTGAGAAAAAGTAGTTTATCAAGATTTTATTTAATTATCTGGACAGCATAGTATAATCTATGATAAACTACTTTAACTCATACACTATTTGTAGTCCTGCTAGATGAGATTTTTTCTTTCCTATTTCCATTATTGATGTATCACACCGCAGTTTTAATTCAGATCTTCCTGGTCTGCCGTCCTTCAGTGGCTGTAGAACCATATACTTTCCATGTGATGGAAACCAAACCTAATGTTTGAATTAATGATGACCCGATGATGATGGGACCAGGGGATTAAATAACACATTCTCCNCCCCCCCCCCCCCCCCCGACAATATAGCTGTCACTCTGTGCACAGAAAGGCACTTGGTGTTATGCTACTTGTTTACTGTGAAGCTGGCATAGGAAGCTTCAATACAACACTCAATGAAGGACTATTCTCTTATCTTCCTCATGATAACTTTGCACACTATCATAGTCATCTTAAGATCAAGTTTTTAAAATGCACTAGGGACGGGACTGAACAAACATCAACATATCAATAGAGCGACTGCTTCAGGGTGAGCTAAAGTATCACTGTTGTCTTCACAGAAGAGCGAAAGGATCAATTTGAAGGATCTCATGACAAGTTACAGTAATGGAGGATTATTCAACCCTGCCTACCATGACAGCGAGACTCTGGAAATTGATAGAAGGTTTGTTGCAATATGATAAAATGTGTCTTCAAATTTGCATCAGTGAACTATTTATTCTGAAAAATGTGTTTTACTCTTTTACATACCAAGCGTGTATTTTAGTGGGTGCTGTTTGCACTCAAAGGGCATGTCATGTACTATAAAAGAATGAACAGGATATCTTCAAGGATCAAGCAGCATATGTATAGGTATATAATTCTCTTCTGTTAAACATTACGGTAAACTTTAAGAGACAAATACATTGGTGTTGGTCTCTACCCAGAAACCTTATCCTGCACTTCCTTGTAGGATATTATATCACCTCCTTAAAAAACGCTCAATATTAAGCATATCTATGACACTGATTATAATCATCACTTGAAATTCCAGTTCCTTCCTTGAACTGATAACCTCAGTGCTCTTAAGTGTTATAAACACAAACAGTGTGACGTCAATGTTTTTTCTTTATCGTCACACATTTGTTGTATAGGTCTTCCAGCAAAACCCCCCTCCACACTAACCCCTACGCCCGGGGTGAGGGTGCAGATGGACATTACTCCACTGGTCACATCAGCAGTGATGATGCTTTAAGGAGGGTGCCGCGGGGGGGTTGGCAGGAGGAGAGCTGGAGGGGGAGGGAAAGCCTCCCCATGGGCCACATCTCAACACGCCCTAGGAGTCCTTCATGGCAGCATGACATCAGTGAGTGGCCAAGCTACATCTTTTGGACTATGGGACAATAGTAAAGCTGGGATAGGCAGTGTAAGGGAAACTTCTGCAGCAATGGAGAGTTAGGACTCAGAGAGACACGAGGAGAGTTGGAGCTTTGATGTCAAACACGGATCTTTAATACAAGCATTGGCCGGAGAAATTCACATCACAAGTCACACAGTCAAAGGTTCTGAATGCACTGGTGGGTTGCCATGTCAAATCTGACCAGCCTATCTCTCGATAGACCTTTTAACTAGTTTACAGAGAGTTAATGAGCATATTGGGGCGTTAAAACCTGGAGACACTGAATCACTTATCAGGCTCTGTGACCGAGAGTTGACCGGTCATAAAACTGGTAATGTCAACAATAGCTGAGACTTCCCATTCCTTAAGACAGATAACAGACTTAGGGTTGGTCGTAAACGTCAACACACAGAAAAGGTTAGACTCCTAGGAGTAAGACCAAATTAATCCCTAACAGGCCGTATGTTTTTTTTGGGTCGTTTGACAAAAATAAAATTATAACCTTGCAGCATATTGTAATTTCAGTGGTCTGAATGGAAACATAGATTTGCCTTGTTTTCAGGCCTTCACTAGTTTCTTCTCTCTGGTGATGAAAAAGGGTGTTTCTTTTGGCTGTTCAATAAATGCAGTTGCATGTGTGTGGCCCTTTAGATATTGATAGCATGATCCAACGGCACAAACTCTTTTAGCAACCTAAAAATTTACAGACTTATCCAAAAGAAAGTCTGACAATTTTCTCTTGCACTTCGAGATAGAGAGAAATATTGTTAAATGTTTAGCCTATTGCTAACCGTAGCAAAATACTTAACTGCGGCTAGCACCCAGCAGCTTGTGGCTGCATTTCACATCTAGCTCACATTAGCTTACAGCTGCAATTAGCAGAAGGCTTAACAATTAGCAACATTTTCAGTCCAACATGAAAGAAGCTAGCTAAAACCTCTAAAAAATGATTATCATTTGAAAAGGCTCTGAAGGCCCACACATTTCAAACAAAACAGAAAGGTAGTTCTTATTTAATTGTGGCTTTATAACCCTATTCAAAATCATCTGAATGACGTACAGTTTACTGTATATATCTTTTCTTGTTAATGGTAGGAATGGATGCAAAATACTGCAATATCAATAGAATTACAATACGCTGAGAGCTTTCTTTGGAAATGTTGCCTCTTGACGTCAAGAAAAGTCTGCCTATCCCAGCATCAATTTATGACGTAAACACATTCTTTTTTGTGCATGACGACTACGGCTATGTCATTTGTCGTTTTGTTTCTATGTGCCTCTTTGTGTTGCTCAGTGACAAGTTTGTTGAAACTTCTACTTCACCTGCTCTCTTTTATTCAGATCACAGTACCTTCCAAATCCCACCTGACTCTCAGTATGATCAATTACTTTCCATCCGCCTTCCTTCCACAACATCAGGTAATGGTTAAACTAAATGTACTCCTTAGATAATAGTTTCTTTTCACAGTTTTGTTGCGCTCTGTTGCCAAGGTTTTGCTAAACACACAGTAAAAGTGGTAAAGTGCATTACAAGACGATACTTTTTAATAAATGTGACATTCATGTTGACTTTGATTATCAATCAAGTTAGCTAAGTACTGGATAATCATTAATGAAAGGTCTGCAAAACAGAACAGTGACAAGGAAGTTGGCAAAGAAAATGAAACAGAGGGAAAGGGGTTGTGGGGAAAATATCGTCTTAATCTGAAGGACACAATATAAATGTTTTGGAAACGTCTGTTTAGAAAGTGGATATTTGGGTATGTGTGACCCATGTTAATCACGCTGTACTGTAACTAAATCCCTTTAGAATGAATCTTCAGTTTAAGGCAGCCTAATTCTGCCATTGTGATAAAAACAAAAGGTCCTGTGACTCATTCTAACGAAACCTTCTCACAATTTAATGTCATAATATCTTGAAATAACAAGAAACTTATTTTGATTAGTATGTTAGCAATGGAACTGAGAGCATTCTAGCAAGCTAACGTTTAGCTCAACGCATAAAGTGTGACTCACAGAGTGAAATTATACTATAATTTAAATGTAAAAGACTTAACGTTAACATATTACCTGTGAATAACACTAGTCTCTTGAAATACACAGTTGGCACAGTAGTCAGTCTGCGGTGCCAACAGTAGGCTATGATAGGTTTAATCAGGAGTAAAGATAAAGTCAGTAGTATAGCACCAGAAAAGCTCACATTGCTATCAGTTGTACTTTGGCGGTGCACTAACTGAAGGTAATAAGTTCAACGTTTGTGTGCTGTAATTAATCAGGAAAAGAATAAAGAGACAAAGTAAATCTCAATCAAGCTGCGGTGGTAGGGTAAATGTTTGCATGTGTGAGCAGCTGCAGGTTTTACATTTAAAAATGCAAACCCTGATAACTGTCATGCTGCTCCTGTTTTTCCCATCTGTCCCGGGCAACACGAGTTTGCCTGTAGATCTCAAGTTTATTTTGGCAATCACAGCCGAACAACAGAACTCAATGGGCATCATTCACTAATAAGTATGTTCTTAATTAGGTCTGTATGTCAGATTTATGACATGTTCCTTAACCAAAGATGTGTTTATGCCTGTGTTCTTATTATGATGGATCCCATCGGCCTCTTACAGTGAAGCGTTTGTAATGTAATGTTTATTTATTTGAAAGGTCCATAATGATTTGTTAAATAACGAAAATAATTATCAAAAAATATAATAAATGCTAAAAAAATATGATAATTTTAACCATTTATCATACAACTGAATATTTCAAAAAACACAAAAAACTATTATAATATATAAAACAGACAAATAAATCGCAATAAGGAATTTTCTTTTAGAACGATTGGTTGATGAGGCACATTATTGTCTTCATTTTTGCGTTCCTCCAGGTAACATGACGATGAGAAGGAGGGGAATATCAATGAGACGGATGAGCATGTTTCCTAACGGTGATCCTAACCACGTAGCCTTCACAGAGGAAGCCATAAGGAACGAGATGGAGAATGGTAAGAGCTTTTGAATGTGAAGAAGAGTGACATCTAATCTACATTCATACAACTTTTACATAGAAAATGTTTGTCATCCTGTGTGTGACAGAGGAACAGAACCTGGTAAAAGAGCTTGTTGCCCTATCAACACGAGACAGAATTTGGGCGATTCGGGACCTTCCAATGAGCTTTGATGAGAAGAAACAAATAAGGTGGCTTTTTCACTGAGAAGAAGATGTTAATTAGCTTCCTTGTTAGACTATTTCTAGGCACAAAGCACAACCTTTACACCCTGCTGGGAACCATAAATATGGAACGCAAAGCCAAGGTACAGTGTTGCAATATTGATCACTCGAGGAAAAGTGACAGAATTACACACTGCTCTTGTTTCAGGGCACACTACACAAGAAACTATTGAAATGACAGAAAGTCCAAAGGTTTTTTCGCCACACTACAACATTATATCATTCTGGCAGATCGTCTAGCTCATCAGGAAATATAGATTTTCAAGACACTAATGTCATTATTGTAACAAATTAACTAGATTTATGATACTTCGTAATCCGCTTATCAATAATAAATAAAATGTATGATAAATAATGAGTACAAATGTAAAGTATGATAATACCTTTCTGGTCAAGATTATGGATTGATTATGTTGACAAAAATAATAATAAGAAAAATATCACCAAAAACGTGTAAAATGTTCATGCTACAGGAGAGAATTATGATATAAGGATCAGATTATTACAAATAAAACATCACACTAAATGTACAGACTTTAAAATGTTGTTATCTAGCTGATGATTAACCTGCACTGCTAATGTACAAAGCCCTAAATCATGTTTCGTTTTTATTACTTTAAGAAATGTTTTAATAAAGTTGTATAAAGTAGGTTAAAAAAATTACTCCTACTTCTAACTATATTCTACATTTCTTCAACAGGAGCCAAGTGCTGGCATTCAAGTCTGCCAAGAAATCTCGCCAGTTCACATGTTTTACAGACTGCTCTGAGAACATGTCACTGGTAAGTAAACGACATGCTGCAACGCCTTACTTAAACAACTAAACCATCTGATTAATCACCTATGTGTGTATTCTACACAGTCTTTCCGCAGGTGCGGATATGGTATAAAATCGGCCAGGCAGACCCTGGAGCTGTGGCAGGGCATCATGAAAGAGATCGGTGGCACGTTTGGCACCAGCGTGCTCTCCTACTTTGTGTTCCTCAAGTGGCTGCTCATGTTCAACATTTTCTCCTTCCTGGTGAACTTTGGCTTTATTACCATCCCGCAGCTTGTTTACAGCCCCTGGTCCAACATATCTCCGAATGTGAGCTTCAGAGGACTGGAGATACTGACTGGAGCAGTAAGTGGAGGCTCCCACCACAACACATACCTGTAAAGCCACATCTATCCAAATGGTCCAAAAAACGTTTCAATATTTTTTTACTAAATCAAAAGATTGTATGTTCACATGAAATTATTATGTGTAACGTTACATATGACCCCACAGTGATATATAACCCCACAGCTTAATCAAACCCCATAGTGTTATTCAAATATGCAAACATGCAAACAAC
This sequence comes from Notothenia coriiceps, assembly GCF_000735185.1. Taxonomy (NCBI): domain Eukaryota; kingdom Metazoa; phylum Chordata; class Actinopteri; order Perciformes; family Nototheniidae; genus Notothenia; species Notothenia coriiceps. The sequence continues at coordinate 72,150 of NW_011336806.1, read as the reverse complement.
AAAGTATCTTATTTATTATGTGCTAGTTTGCATGAATTCCCGGAAAAGATATCTGAAAGATGAGAGACAGGTTCAAAGGTGTAGTTTCCTTATGTGGACATATTAGAATTAAAGGTTTTTACAGAGGTTACTTTGGATATCTCTTTGTCTTAAACCTCTTAAGCCCCAAGCCTGTTTTTCAGGTTTCAGGCTCGAAAATGACATTCCCAGAACAAATGACCATATCTTCCCTTCTAAAAGGGTTAAATTAATAATCTTTTTTCTCAAAGTAATGATAAACCTGTGAGTTGGATGTAGAAAGTCAGAATCAATATAGATGTTTTTTATTTTAAAGAAAATTCAGATTGAACATGGTAAAAAACTGTAAATTATTTTGTACTTATAGTGAAACTAACCTTGGATGATGGGTTAGTAGACTAAAAGCTTTAGGAATTCAAAGTACAACATATAATAATTACCCTGTATCAAGATTGATGCAAAAAAAGTGATATTTTACCTTTTTAGACAGATTTAGCCAAAAAGACCTCTTCTGGGGCCATTTGGGTGGATTTTCCTCATCTCTGGCCCCCCTTCTTCGATTTTGACATGTGACATCTCTTTCTGACCGTTAGAGCCAATAGAATCAAAGGGAAATCGTCACGCACACACTCATGTTAAAAAAAAAGGTGGCGTCTTTGCGCATTCAATCTTGCTACAGAGCTTAGGATCTCCCTGCTCTGATATTTGAAAACGGAATTGCAGTTTTATTGCTTATAGATTATTATCAGAACATTTCAAAGGGGACACAGTCACATTGGATATTAACCTATGGATGAACTAAAGCATCGTTTTTATCGTTTTAATGCCATTGAAGACCAGTTTTGACCAGACAAAACCAAGGTAAGCCATGTTAGCGTTTTAGGCTACCTGGCGCCACATGTTTTGATGTACGTTTTTGTTGGTAACGTCGCGAGTTTGTATCTTTCAGTGTTGAGGTGAGCATCGTTAGATTCTGTGTCTTTACGATCATAAACGATGTGTTGGATGTGCAGCTATGATAAGTAATAAGGGAGCTAGGAGTGATTTTCGGTGCAGTAATAGGTTAGCCTTTAGTTCGCTCGGGGCTAATTCAGAGGGTCAGTGTTAGCAATGTGTTTGAGTTTTTTCCCGTTATATGGATATAAAATATTCATAGTTTATTAAATATTAAGGTTCCTTATACGTTGTTTCCTGCAAATTACGCGATTTCGGCCCCGGAACCGGGTCCGTGGGGCTTAAGAGGTCCATAAATCAGAAAATAGTGTCAATGGTTATAAAAAATAAATAAA
>NW_011336806.1:64426-69297 GCF_000735185.1 Notothenia coriiceps | reverse complement strand
AGAGATACATCCCATAATTCATCACATTTTTTAACATGGAAGTCAATGGAGAAAATCTTCAGACTTCAACAAATCTTCATGCGACTTCAACTGCTAACTGTTCATTCATACTTTCACTCAGAAACCTCCTTCCAACTTTAAAATGTTACACATCCTCCTGACATTATTCGTGTAACACAACTTTTAAATCTGATTCTTACTTATAGAGATATTAAACATTGTTCAGACCTTGGTAAAGAGGCTTTCTTCAGATTTTAACATTAACTAGAGTGCGTGATGTCACAGCTAGAATGGAGGACATCTTGAATTTTGCCTTCATATTTTCTTTTAAACCTGCCATAATTCCCAAGCTACCGTAATTTCTCGTTTGGAATATGAGGAAATGAACTGCGGTCTGGCTCTCCCAGCTTGCACGCGGTTTGATTGGCTAGCGCTTGAACTGTCAGATTTGACCGCTATGCTACCCACAATTCAGTTCGGCGAAAAGCGAGGCAACGTGACGTCACCCCATTCAAAGTGAATGGGCAGACGCGTTGGAAACCGTTTTTGAAGGTGTCGAAGCTGTAGTGTGGACGGACCGTTAATAAAAACACAGCTTTGAATCACGCCTGTGGATANAGACGGACCGCTATGCTACCCACAATTCAGTTCGGCGAAAAGCGAGGCAACGTGACGTCACCCCATTCAAAGTGAATGGGCAGACGCGTTGGAAACCGTTTTTGAAGGTGTCGAAGCTCTAGTGTGGACGGTGGCGCGCTGAAATTCATTTCCTGGTCACTACAGGAGGACCGAGGAGTCGAGGAGGGGAAATTTGAGGAATTTAAGAAACCTCTAATGTGTTGGAGCGCTATCCAACAGAAGCACAGTGTTACATAGTGATGTCATTATGATACTGAAATAAACAAAGTCCAATTACATTCACAACAACCTAGTTAACAGTCTCTACAGGAAAAAAAGCATAATAGGGCCTCCTTAATGAGTGAATAATCTTACCTCAAGGTCCATTTAGTAACTAACTTCGCTGTTTAGTAGTTGTAATTATTACCATGTTCACTCACTCTAATATCAAATGTGGCTGTAATTTTATATGTATCAATAGGACGTAAACCAAATCCATGTGCTTAATGTTTTGTTAATAGTAATCTTAATACACTTTCTTTGTAGAGTATAACCAGGGTGCTACATTTAGCAACTGCATCATACCAGTCACCATTCTGCGGTTGACTTATTTGACTATTTAAACATAGACTGTTACAGACTGGAACAGTGTTTGCATAATGTCATGTCATATTATCATGCTTTCAGAGTCATCATATACATCTTCTGGCAAGTCACTCGGGGCCGAAGGCTCCTTATTCGTGTACTGAGACAACAGATTGTTAATGTGAGTGTTCACTTTTTGATATTTTTCCTTCTTTTTGGTACCGATTCCTTCATTTATTGCTTGGCTGTACTTAATTCATCTCTTAACTCTGTCTTGTTCTCAAATCAGGAAGGGAAAGACAAGTCCTTCTTGTTAGAGAGACTCCAAAATATCCAAAAATCTCACCCTGATAAAAGATCAAAACAGAAGAATCCAAAAAAGGTGTGTTGTAAGGATTCTTTGATGCCAAATTCTCACCTTTGAGCCTGAGATTTGCTATTAATTTCTCTGCATATTTGTTCACATCTTTCAGCACTCCAAACGGAGGCCAGATGACCACTCCTCAGGCGGTCAGTCCACCTCAAACGCCATGGTTCAGGCGTTACTCGCTCGCCAGCAGCTCGAGAAGGAGGAAGAGGAGAGACTCAGCACTGGCGGAGTTCCAGTTCCCTCCGACATCTCCTCCTCCAGTGCTCTCATTCAGGCCATGCAGGCCCGGCAGAGGGCCGAGGGTCAAGAAAGGGACGAACACTACAGCACAGGTTATTACGAAAGCCCCACTAACACATCCAGCGCTGTCACACAGGCGATGCAAGCCAGAGCGCAAGTGGAAGGAACTGATGCTGCAAGTGATCCAACTTCTTCTGTGTCAAGTGTTATGATGCAAGTCATGCAAGCCAGGCAGAGGGCAGAGGAAGAGGATAGGCCTCAGTGGGTTCCGGCATCCCCACGAAACCCAGCACCCGCAGGCTCCAGTGCGCTCATTCAGGCCATGTTGGCCCGGCAGCAGGCCCAGAATGAGTATGATGATGGCTACTAAAAAAAGGGCCTTTATTTTACCATGGATAAGTGGGACCGAATTGAAGAGATGACTAAAAACACACTTTTGATCTGTGTTATCACCCATGGATGAATAGCCTTGGTTGTATACATTTGGTGATTTCTCAAGGACAAGTATAGGTACTGTAGCAGGGCTAGAAGATATCTTAGGCACACCTCTCTATGCACTTTTTTTGTACAAATATATCTTAATAGTATGTTTCTATGACAGTATATATACGCCTTATAATAAACACTATAACATGTACAGTATAGGCCTGATATTGTGCCATTTTGTGATAAGATGTATATCATACACTCCAGTTGTCAATACTTTACTATATGGAGACCATTGAGACCAGATACAAATAAAAAATAAAAAATGTGTCATATTTGTTTGTAATACATGTGTTAGTTTATGCCAAAAATAAGCAAGTAAGCATGCAAAAATACAGTCACTACCATATACAGTTAAATCAATGTAGTTTTTTATTTAAAACAACACTGCCCTCTGTAGGGATTCTGCATTGCCACAGATTACACATTACTCTTAATAATTCAAATTGAGTTTTTGGCCAGTAGATCAACATTTATTTTACCATGAAAATATTTGGTGAAATATAAAAACTTTTACTATCAACTTTTATTAAACTATATTTATATAATATCAATGACTAAAACCTGTATTTTGAGTGGAGGGGGGCTCCAGAATATTTGGCTAAAAAGCTCTATAAAAGAAACATTTCCAAAGCATTAAGTAATCATGTTACTCGGGTCAATACAGAAACATCAAATAAAATGTTAAAAGCCATTCTCTGTACAAAAATACTTCACACCTTTACTTTACAACGTAGGCATAGGCCTATTTACAATTTGTATATGTAGGCAGGTCCTTTGCAGTAAATATACTGCTTTATTTCAAAATCAATCAAAACTGGGTGTGACGTACGACCACAATTTATTTTAAAAACATTTACAAAAAGAAAGAGAACAACGTAATGCGTGATATCTATGGATTGTGTCGCCAAGAAATCTACCGAAATTAGCATGCTAACTGACTAGCCCAGGCCTGTCCTGTTTATACCACATGTTCCTCAAGAGGTTATAGTGACTGCACTTATTAGAAGAGGAACAGAGGAGGAAGTAAAGCTGACCTGAGTGCTTGTCAATCAAGGTAAAAAACAAACGTACCAAGAACATTTCCAATTGTGTTGAAATGGGGCTGTTTTGTTGCCACTATGGTCTTGCTAAACTGAGCTACGTTAGCTATAACGTAAACTATAGGCAGAAACCTCATGTGTGAAGATTGTAGGTGTCTCTTGTAGAGTTACAGCTGTTAGGGCATATTTTCTGTAAACTTGCTTAGTTAGTGAATGGCTGGTTAGTTGGTATAAACCGTATAAACATATACAGTCACAGAGTATAACGGATGGAACCAACCATGTTTCTTAAGAGGCACCCACCTGTTACTCAAAACAGCCCCACTCTTAAAGAGGACATATTGTGCTCCTTTAAGGTTCATATTTGTATTATGTGTCTCTACTTTGACATATCTCCATGCTTTAATGTTCAAAAAGGTCTTTATTTTTTTCATACTGCCTGTGCTGCAGCACCTCTTTTCACCCTCTTGTCTAAAACCAGAGCTCATTCTGCTCTGATTGGTTAGCTTGCCGGCTCTGTTGTGATTGGACAACACAAGATACATTTACTCGACACGTCAACGGGCAGAGCGCGGTAACCCGGACGGTAGAGGACCAAGGCGGGGAATTCTAACGGCTACACCCTCGTGTGGCCCCGGCTGCGATGAGTGTAGCGTCGCGTGTAACTCTGCGCGCTGGGACGACCTCTAACGTGATGTACTTCTAACCGCCCTGTTAGTAGTAAGCCTCCGAGACGAACTCACTTGTCTCGGAGAGCGATGACGAGAAACAAGACACCAATTGAAACACAACCAGACACACTATCTTCACCAAATCACTACAACACGACAGGGTCATCATAACGACACTGACAACGGAAACTCAAATCGACACAAAACATACAGAAACCAATCAACGATGGTGAAAATTTCACTACCAAGAACAAAACAAAACATAGAATCATAAATAAAAAAGGGTCATACGAAATCTGCAGTGAAAAATCTTCGAGGAGGGACGTCAAACAACGGGTAAAATTTGAAGCGGCGGGAAACACCAGGAGATAAACATAACAATAAATTTGGCCACCAAAACCGAGAAAACCAAACAAAAGTCCGACAAACGGACGGTAAAACAAGTTGGAACAACACGTAAAATTTTGGTGAATATTTATAATGGTTATGGTAACGACACACAAAACGAAGGGAAACTAAGGGGATCGAGTCTTCCTTGCATTATGGTGACAATTTACGTTTAGTTAAACATAAATATATGACATTTACAGAACTAAAGAAAACTATAAGGGAGCAGAGTAACATTTTATTGTGTGTTGGTAAATTTTAATATCATGACAATTAAAGAAACATTCCACCGTTTTGATTGTTTTAGACGTCCCTAGGTTATGAAAAAGGAGGGACATTGTTATAGGATGAAATATTCGATATTTACACAAGGAGAGACGCCGAGGTCTCTTTTTTTTTTACCACCTTTTCCCCCGTTTTACCGAGAAAGACGCAGTTTTTTCCAACGTCTGGAGGCCAAACCTTTAGAGA
>NW_011336806.1:41742-64381 GCF_000735185.1 Notothenia coriiceps | reverse complement strand
GAGCAGGACAAAAGAATGAGAGTAAACAGGACTCACTTCCTCTTTTTTCACCCCTCCGTCCACACCTCCTACGTCGACTACCACACACACACACACACAAACCCCAGGTGAGCCGGGTAAGGTTCGGGAATATGTCATTGAATCAGACCCACACACACACACACAGTCCCTCCACCTAAAACCTTCTTACGGTTATAGACTTCTAATTTTTTTCAGGAATACAAAATAACTTTTGTAACGGAAGTAATTTTTTTGAGATTCTCTGTCACAAACTAGTAATAAAAACAAACTTTGTTAGACTCTTTTTCATTAAAAGTGTTTAAGGACGAAAATTGTGGCTCGCTCGGCAAAGTGGCGACAGGAATGGAAGCTGATATTGCCGGACGTCGCGCGAGGATACCTAACAAGGACGAAAAGTCTACCTAGTAATTCGGCCTCTCATGTTGACCACTGTGATGTAAACTACGGGCCGATTACGACTCACTCACTCCTCTGTACTGGCATTATTCTGTTGTGTGTGATGACGAAAAGGTACCGCGAACCTTAGTATTCTTAAGTACAAAAGTTATCTCCATAAAGGAGGTGAAACCGGTGATAAGTTCTTTTTACTACCGTACTACCGACACACAGTAAACTAGGTACTTACTTCCATTTGGTCTCATGACGTCCCCCTCTTTTTGGCTGTACAACCTCGTAGTCACTAAGTGGTGAAGGTCCTTGTCTTCTTCTTTCACCTGTTAACGGTAGTACTGCGTCCAACGTACGAAGACAGTCGCGTCTGGACGGTATAGTATCAACAGTCACATTTTAGAGTCAAAAACGTTTCGGGTTTAAATTTTTCCTTAGCTTCCCTTTCTAAGATGCAACTCAAAAAGTCTTTACAGTATAGGACCACAATCGAAAAGCACCAAGTATTATTGAGTGAATCATATATTTATTGTACGAAAGTTACGTAAAGAAATTCGTGGTCGTCACGTGTAAAAAACCTTTATGGTATATAGAGCTTAATGAGTCAAAATTTGGTGGTCCGACGTATGTACCGGGGTAAACCCGAGATTACTTGACGTTGGAGGGGGGGGGGGGTTTGGTGAAAGGACAGAGAGCGGGAGAAAGCATTGGTCAGAGAAGAAAGAAAGTGAGAGAGAGGAAGGAAAGGGATGGACAGACAGAGAGGTACATCAGAGAAAGGGAGAGATGGCTCCAAGAAGAAAAGGAGAGGAGGTGAGGATGAGTACTGAGAGAATGGGAGAGGGAGAGAAAAGGGAGGGAGGGCGGGTGGGCGACAGACAGACAGACAGTGAGGCATTAAAATTCATGGCCTTTTTTATTTTCCGTGCTGAAAATCAATACTGTCTACTATGGATGAGGTGAGATGTGGACAACAGCGGTTGCCGGCCAAAGCAGGGAGGGGGAGGGAGGAGAGGGGGGTGTCGTCAATATTAGCAGTGACACAGCCACTGCAGGCCAAGGTAGAGGAGAGAGAGCCACCGAGGGGGATGGGCAGTGTGTTTATATATGTGTGTGTGTGTGTGTGTGTGTGATGGAGCGGGGGGTAGGGTAAGGTTCATTAAGTCTGACCAGCAGAGCTTTTGGCCAATATATGAGCAGCAGGCCTTTTGTCCGAGGGTCCGGACACACACATACACACACATGCACACAGATGGATGGACTGATGGATATTACCCTTCTTTCCCATTGTAATTTACAACCCCCTCATCATTCAGTCAATGGTGTTTTTGACTAATGTCTGGCAGATGTTCTAACGCTACACGCCAACTATTGTCGCAGGGCGGGGGTCAGTTCGCTCTTAATTCAGGAAATGGAGATTCTTCTGCGCTCAGAAACAATAAATCTTCCCTCTATGAAAAGCCTCGTCCCTCTGAGGCTCCGGTTATTACATTAGTTTCGTTTTACACTTTAACTGCATGCAGAGGCCACCGAGCCTGTGCATGGCAACCTTCTGAACAATGTGGAGGACATGCAGACCGTCTTTTAGTCAAATTATAGAAATGCATGCACTTGGGCTGGATTTAACTCGAGGGAAATCATTTAAATCCTTAAGGTTTTTTTTTTTAATGTGTATCTTTGATAACGTTTGTGGAGCAGCTGTGCACCAACAAGGCCATAAACACTTTAAATATGATCCTCAATTGTTTCCATTGGTGCATAGTGCATAGTCAGAATAGACACATTTATGAGTATAAAACCAAGGTTAAACAATATTTGAAATGCCCCCTTTGTTGTGTGTTAGAGTTGGTGAAGTTCAATGTCAACCACACAAGTTCCTCGGAGTGCTTCTGCATTTGTGACAAACTATGTATGAAGCCGTTTGTCAACAATCTGATAAACTGCCTCAAAGGATGTCGCTTGAGTCAGTGTTGATTTGGGACGGAGACTATAAGTTTGAAAATGAAAAAATGTTTGGCAGTTTGTGCAACCATCAGTATAACCCAACCAAATCTATAACCTGACTGATGGCAGTGAATTGCATTGCTGATAATGTGAGTGCTACGTTTTGACAAGGAAAAAGAATGTGTGGAATAAAAAAAAATAGATATTTGCCTTTGGACAATATTTTAGGTACAACTGCAATGGATACTAATCCATTTGTTGATCAACAGAGAGATAATCGACAACTGTTTTGATAAAGGCTGATTAATCATTTAAATCGTTTTTCATGCAAGACCGGGAAAACATGTTGTTTTCAGGATCTCACTTTTTAGAGATTTTAGCTTTTTTCTGTTTTATATCCTTTTTAGATAAATATCTTTAATCTTTTTTAAAAAGGACATATAACAACAGCTTTAAAAACTGATATCACACAAGTCTCAACTGTTGAGGCCGTCTTGGCACCATGTCCTCATCATCAGGAATCTTTCTGGGAAATTCTGACTTCACTCCTGATGCCACAGTGACTGAATCTCTGTTGAGAAGTTTGGTTTTGTCATGAATATAACTCTTGATTTATAGAAAATAGATTCCACCGTCTGAAAAGAGTCCAATGAAGAAGATTGAAGTGCCACTTTGAGAAGCTGAAGTAATTTTCTGTCACCGAAGGTTTTTTTTCTTATTGTTAGAGTAGATATTTTCATGTATTGAAACTACTGTAGCTTTCTTCTACTTATGTTGTAAAATAAATATGAATATACCTTTAAATAAGAGCAATTGTTGCTATTTTAAGATCTATGACCAAATAATACTATTTATACCACTATTAAGTGCTACTTGTTTACATTGAATTGTATTTCATTTATTCAATCTGAGACTGGAGCGGTAGCCAATAGAAGCGTGAGTGGTACATACTGATGTCACTATGTTAGAGAAGTAAACAAGAGGGGTCCAATGGAGTTGTTCAGGCGGGGGGGGGGGGGGGGTGGGAGATAAACACAGATTTTAGCCTTTGCAGACCTCCTTTGAGGAAAATACTCAAATATATGATAACTTTTGTGAAATGCTGCATGTCTAAGTATTATAAGCCTTGAGCAGAACTTTGTTTATTTGTATTGTGGATATGCAGTTTCTGGCAGTGTAGCATCTCACATGTCAAGATAAAACTGCTTCCTTTTAGACAGAGAGAGCGACAGGAAGACAGAAAGAGTGAAAATGTTGACGTTGAATTAGATGCTTATATGACAGCTCCTACTATCACTGAACAAACCGAGAGATATTACACCAAAATGAAAGTTGAGAAAACATCTATAATCATCAGTAGCTGTTGTCAACAGCAGTCAAATCCTCCTATCAGTCTCCGGAGATGTTTATACATGAAGTTTGATATAAGGTGACAATTCCGTTAGTTTTGAACTTCCTGTCACCTATGAAATGCCTGCTGGTACCGAACGATGCCACATGCCACTGTTTCTTCCCCTCCGTACACAAAGTGTGTTTCTGGAGACCCAGTGCTAGTGGTTACTATGGGGATAAGGGTAGGGAGAGAGGGAGACTGAGGGAGAGAGGCAGGCCGTGGTTTTGAGGTGTAAAGCATCATAAATAATGGAGGCTGCACCTCACATTGAAATGCAAAGGCTGGAGCTCGGGCCTGAGCAGAGGTAATGCTGGCTTTTTGAAATTTATTTTTCATAAGCGTGATCCCCCCCTCCACCACCAATCACATACACACCCACTGCTCCTTATAACCAAGGCACCTCTGCAACCCCCCCTATTTATTACAAGAAACATACTTTAACATACGTTTGCATTCCAAATGTCATCAAGTTTGCCAGAGTAGATTGAATTTATTGAATTCAGTCATTCATCAATCGCACGTCAGAAGCAATATCAAAGCCAGGCTTGTTACCGAGGCATCCTCATAGAGATGTTTCAAGATATTCCATCTTTTTCCCTCAGTGGAAGGAACATTTGATGTTGTAATAACACATCTGCATATTCTTTATATGGGACAGTTATTACAAAAAAGCTACACCCCTATTTAAAGTCTAAGCTGTTGATAAACTCAAGTTTATTTGTATTTGTTTTATTTTAGAGTAGGATTTCCACACCCCTCATCTGTGTTTTTTGGGAGCCAGAGAGTAGGAGTGAGGAAACCAGACATTGTGTATGTGCATTTATGTTTATGTGTGTGGGGGGAAATCACTCCTTTGTGTCCACAGTAACATGCCTGTGTCAGCTGAAGAAAAAGAAGCCAGACATTCGGACCAAATGTGGATGAGACTCTAACTATGTATGACTGACTGAGGCCACTTATATGTAGTGTGTGTGTGTGTGTGTGTGTGTGTGTGTGTGTGCGTGCGTGCGTGCGTGCGTGCGTGCGTGCGTGCGTGCTTGCGCGCGCGCGCGCGTGTGTGTTTGTGCTTTTGTGTGTGCAATAGGTATGACCACCACAGTGTTTTTCTGCACAGCGACCTGTTTTTTATGATAACATGCAGTTATCAGCTCCAGTCATCTTAAAGTGACCATTGGCATATTACTGATGATGCATCTCTTTAACTGTAACATCTGTATCTTTATATTTTGTACGTAACAAAAGCTGGACCTGTCTTGTATATGTTTTGTCCAAAACATTCGCAATATAGGATTTTAGCAATGTAACGATGAACAAACATTATCAGCAGAACAGCAAAAAGAACAAGACACTATCTTACCATCCCCTTACGCATAAGTATGACCATTATAGCATTATATCCAAATAGCAAATGCATTTAGAGGTCTATTAAAGTCTCAGATCACTTAATGGTCCTTCATACCCGTACTTAAGTACTCCCTTGTTTATCTGTGATTTGCCAATCTAACCGTAGTGATGAAACCTTTTAGGATGACTCTGACTTGACTGTGAAAGCTTCACAAGCCTTAAAGAAATAGTTGGTGTCGTTGAAACATTACCAGATTATTTTACATACATAATCAAAGTAAATGTAGAATAAATCAGTGCAGGCAACACTTGGCAGTGTATTGCGCATAGATGTATTTGAAAGTCAACGATAAAAAGAGTTCATATAAAATGCATCATTATTTCTGTAAGTATCAGTCAATTTCTCAGGTAGTGGGTCCTCAAAAATACGCAATTTTTTCCTTTACTGACACTTTCTTAACATGTTTTTTATCAAACATATACAGTATATTAAATAATAGCCAGTTCAGTGCATGGAAACTCAAACCAGCGTTGTGTTTCCACCTGTTTCTGTCTTGTCTCTCCACAACATCTGCGTTAAAAAGCTTTCAGAGAGCTGTAGGACTATCCTGTATAATCAAAATAGCAATCAGCGGCACTCTCCTTCTGACACACTCACACACTCACACACACTGCGTCGAGGCTAGCTGGCGTCAGGCCAGAGCATCAATAAAGCCAGTGTGAGTTTGAGAGCCATTTAAGGGCCATTTCGCCCCAGACCTACAATCCTCCGTACTGCTCACTACCGCACCTCGGTGACCATCAGCCTGACCCCGTCCAGGTAGAGATAGACGGCAGAGCAGTGAAGAGGAGAGAACGGGATTGAATAGGCAGAAGCAGCCCTGAAGAGAGGGACCAATTCCGATGGAGAAGTTGTGAATGAAAATGGGAGAGCGAGAGACACTAGAAGAAAATGAGAAATGACTGACAGACTAAAGAGAATATATTGAAAAGAACAAAAATGTAATTAGTCCAACGATTAAGTTTGCAACTTGAATGTGAAAAAAAAGGAAAATAACTGGTCCGAAATGAGAGTTGATTCTTAATTCCATAGAATGAAAAACCTTTTTTGAAGACCCAATGTACTCATGGAAGACAGGAAACACTTGAACCTAGGTTTATTGAAAGTAAATGACAGTGTCAATACATTCAAAAGTTGGCCATATTCTAAAACACCACATTTAATAACTCAATTACATGACTAAACTTTAACACGTTTACAGCAGTCCAAAACTTGTTTCGAACCAAACGGGGTCCAAATGTATGGCACTATCACCTGTCGTAATTCATAACAGATACATACATATAGCAACTATATTAATGAATACAAAACCATACAAAAACGGTGGTACTAATTTCAATGATAACTGCTGTTATCCTTCATGGTGTATAAAGGTATGCAGAAATTCATCCGTCTTTCCACACATACAGTCGACCTGTCTACGTATTGATCTCCTTACACTCTCTTCCTTAGGATGGTTACATGCAAAGTCATCAAATACCCACCTATCATTTTCATTAACACTTTTACTATCATCGGTTGCATTCATCGACCTCGTCCCTCGCAGTGAGATTTCTCTCCAGTCATCTCTACTTCGCCATCTCTCCCTCATCTTGCTTTAATTCATTTTCACTTTTTCTTATTTTTTTCTCTCGTAATGCTCTGTCCCTCCACTCACTTTTTCATCTGTCGAGTCTCGGCCTCTTCTCTCCTCAAACCCCTCACCGTCTCGTCTGTCTCCAACCATCCCTCCTTCCTCTGCCCTACATCCCTCTCTCCCTCCCTTCCTCTCGTATTGATCCAGCCATAGTTTTCTGTCTTCCCTGTGCTGCCTGGCTGGCTTTAATCAATATAGATAATTGTCTGCTTTCTCTTCATGCCAAACACCCTGTGTTTTTTCTCAATGAATCCAGGTCTTTCCCCTACGCAACTCGCCCGGCCCCCCTCTCCTTCCCTCCACGCGGGAATCCCTCCGTTAATGACAGGAGATAACCTGCTTTCCTTACCGATTTTTTCCTCCCCCCTCCAATCCCCCTCACCCCCTCCCTCGTTCCCTTGTTCATCGATTACCGTGAGATATTGCCCCGCGTGCCCCCGTCAACAAATGTAAACACACCGGGCCACGTGGCTCGACTGTGAGAACAAACACTCGGCAATATACAAATATTCAGATTCACAAATGTACACTGGGTTAGACCAACATACGGGCAGGGGGGAGCCACCAGGGAGATCCTGATATGATGTTATGACCGTACTTTTGGTTAGAGAATAAGTCTAATATATTTGGATCTGAACCAGCTCTACAAATATTAATTCATTTTCTTCCATTTGATGAAAGGCTGAAATAAACCCTTTGATTTCACTGTGACGCATCACTTCCTTTGTACACTCTCACAGAACAGTTTTTAAAACTATTTTCATTCCCTAGGATAATACGATATACAGTAGCATTTCTTTTTTAATAGAGGTGCCAAAATAGCAAAGCAAAATAGCCAAAGGTACTTATTCCACGTTTATTGCAGGATCTGTTAAAAATGTCACATGTGCTTATTAGAAATCTAATATGTTGATGGACTACAAGCTCCCAACTCTTAGATGTTTGGTTGGTTCTGATCTGACTTCTAATAATCTACTATAAGTCACTATACTATACTATATATGATCCTGCCCAGTAATTCCCAACCTCCCCATTAAAGCATCAATCACTAACACTAACACGAGAATAATTGACAAGATTTAATTGTCACAAAACAAGTCTGGGCAAATAGGGCTGAATAATTACGGGCATGCTTTCTGTGGCACAATAAACCAAACTGATAACATTTTAATAGCGTTCTTTATGTTGGTGTCATATAATGTGAGTATTTAACTGTTATTTAACACACAAATAAATCTATTGGCTTCCTTGATTTTAAGATGAGAAGGTTTGATGTATTTTTAACATATTCAAACTTATTTAAAACACACAATCCCCAAATTCAGAAAATTCTTCATCTCTATTTCTAAAATGATCTTTCCTTTCAAATATTAAATTTACAGAAAATGAAGTAGAAAAATGAAGATAAATGTTATGTCAAATGACACCAATTGCAGGGAAGAACTAATGATAGAGCACTTTATAGATTGTATTTTTAGACTGTAGAATGATAAACTTAATTTAAGATAAATATATCACTAAGCATTGGAAGACACAAGTCATACCCATTGAATCTTTTTTCTTTTTCCTCTCCCCTGCTCTTATAGACATTATTACAGCCGACCTGCACATGGCGGCAAACATCTGAAACGTACACAATGCAGCCGCTCCCTAACAGCATGCGGTTCTGGCATCCACACAATTAGATGCTATAGGGGGGTAGGCAAGGCCACACTGTAATTACATAGCTCATATGAAGCTGAGTGGGGTGTGGGCGGGGGAAGCAAAGGGTAGCGCTGTGCACTGTATACTGTGCTGCATTGAGAAGCTGGCTTACAATCAATAGTGTTTCATCAGAGTGAATAGAGAGGTGAGAGCCTTGAGTCACTTCATTTATGGAGCCTGATACCATAAACATCGCCAAAAGGAGCTTTGCAATATGTGCAGCATGCAACACACTCTATTGTTAGACCATAGATTTGGATAAGAAGAAATCTTGAAAAGCTAAAACATTTTACTAAACTCAGGAAAAGGAGGGATCTCAATTGGAAGACGGGCCAACATGAAATAGATTGTCACAAAAGAAAAAGACCAACTTTGTAAAACTACAGTATGGACAGTCAGGATGACAGGGAGCCAATCGCATTGTGCCATACAAACCTTATAAATAAAAAATATATAAAGTCTGGATACAAAAAAGGATCGAATTCAAATACCACATGACTGGAGAAGTTTCCATTCTACTTTGTACTTGGTTATTCCAGTTGATACCTTAAAGGTACCCTAGTCTTTTGCCCTGGAAAAATGAAATTATAGTCGACAGAAATGGTTGTATGCAAGAGCCTGAAATGAGTGAAATGTGACACCAGTTTGGAGTTTAAATTGAAAATAGACTTGTAGATTAGGGAAGTGTAGCTTCATTCAATTGAAACTAACATTAGGCTTTAGGTTCAGACTTGTTTCATTAATGTTCAAATGTTTCATTGCGACTTTGGTAGATGGTAATCTGATTATTATAAAACCAAATTCAAAGATGTTCTTGTTGGTGCAACTTTTAGAAACAGGCCAATCTGTAGAGCTAATAGTAGATGACGGAGGAAAGAGTAGACGGAAGATGTCGATCTCAAAGCAATCACGAGGAAGCAGCATCATATATAATAGAGAAATTGGGGGGTGGATGTACGGAAGGTCATACCGTTAGTATAGTGAAGAACAGTCATACACACATGATTGCCCACGTGCTGATGGAGGGACCAAAGGTAGGAAAGGAAAGTGTTTATACAAACGGACAATTTGCATTCAGCCTTCAAGGAAACAGAGGACAAGAAACAATGTTTAACAGAAAGAAAAGATTGCAAACAGTACACAACCAAGGCCATGACATATAGCAACACGTATAATACCACAACAACAGCGACATACATCGTCAATGTATAGTACATAGGGAGATGTGAAGTCATTTGAGTTCTAGTTAGATGAATGAGATTTGAGCCAGGATGGTGGTTCCTGTTGGAAATCAATTTGGTTGAATTTAGCTTCAAATCAACTTCAATTTTCCTTTTACTCTGTTACTACAGTTGTTTAACAGAAGAATAACACAAATGTGAGTCATGATGGTAAAAATGTTTAATACAAATAAAAGTTTAGTACAAAAGAGAAGAAGAAGAAGAAGAAGAAGAAGAAGAAGAAGAAGAAGAAGAAGAAGAAGAAGAAGAAGCCATTCACACCTTTATCTCACCTCTTCCTCTGTAACTTTACTTGCCACTAAGAGACGGACGCTTACTGCAGAATTTCGGCCATTTTGAGCTTGTTTTGTAGAGTGTGTTGGTGTGTGTGTATACGTGTACTTGTGCACTTTGTGTCTGTGTGTGCGAAAGTGTGCTGGTGCAGAGAGAATGGACCCTTATACAATTTGTACTGGTCAGTGGTGTGAAATGGCGGTAGGTCAGTCAGCCAGGCAGCGTGTGTGCGTGCGTGCGTGCGTGCGTGTGTTTGTGTATTAAGGAGAGAGGTGTCTTAGTTGTACTGCACACAGTGGTGGTCCAGCTTGTGCCAGCGTGCTTTCATCTATCAGTGAATAAAGACCAATGTGTGCGCAAAGACACGATTATAGCAAATAATAAAGACACAAAGAGGCGGGAATAATATTATAGTTATACGTATAATGGCGTCATGCTGGCATCCCTGTTGTGTGTCACAGTCTAAATGCGAGTACAAACACACACTTTCCAACCACAGAAAAAAAATAGACTTTTCCATTAAATTGGTCGTATTGTATAGCCTACCCCCTATGGATCTGATCCATACAATGACACACACACACACACACACACACACACACACACACACACACACACACACACACACACACACACACACACACACACACACACACACACACACTTTCGCCATTCTTTCAATGGTTGTTACAATTATCTCTGCTCTGGAAGCCTGTAATTGTGTCCGTTTGTGTGTTGTACTGATCGTTCTTTTATTGTTTCTATTTTTAATGTTCTATAACAGTCATCAGAATTACTTTAAGGAATCTGAAACTACCTGAAAATATGTTTGCTTATACAATAGAGTATTGAGGGGATGGGCAAAAAAATAATATGTAACATGTATGTAAATAATGTAATATGTAAACAACCTTCATAGCTTTTATCATTGTTTGAGAAAGACATGTTTCAAAGGAATTCACCAACACTCAACCCAATATAAATTACTTTTGAAAGATAAAACAAAGTAACGTTTCAAAAAAGCATTTATAAACCAGTCTAATGCAAAAGACAAACACTCCCGGTAAAAGCTGTGGTCAAACAGCAGTGCGGCAGGAGATTCGTCTGAAAGGTTACGCAGTGCACATAAAGAATACACTTGAACCCGCTTGAGGACTCTCTGTGGTTAAGCAGCACCACCGTCATTGTCTACATCTGTAATTGTGTACTTTTCCGTGTGCGTGTCGGCCCATGTGTCATTTGGTGAGTGAACATAAGTGGGTCTGAGGCGGTCTGTTGATGGAAGGAGTGTAAAAATAGAGAGATAACAGCCACTCTGGAGCGAAAGAGTTGAAGGAGGGGAGGGTGGGGGGGTCAGAGCAGGGTGGCCTTGAGCACCCATTCTTCTCTCCAGCCGTCGATTCGTCCATCTCTCTCTTCATCTCGATCCATCTCTCTCTTGCTCTGTCCACGGTTTGCTCACCAATTCGTTCATCCCGCCTCGACAAAATGGAGTTTGTTAAGTGGAAGGCAGAGACGGTGGCCAGGAGGGTTCAGATTCAGGGCGAGTGACCGGAAAGTTGGAAGGCTTGAACCCCCAGGTCGTCCGGAGGAAAACATTTGATTTGTTTTGTTGTTTTGATTGTAGTCATCTGTGTTGGTCACACCGCTTGTAAGTGAAGATATCTTGGTTTATTCTCAGCAAGTCAGAAAAGGCCATCCGCTGCTTTGATTCTTCTAGCTGCAGAAAGTCAGAAAGGAAATAATAGTATCTCCGAAGAAAAAAAATGTGTTTAGCGGGTTAAGATTCCGGCCATTAGCTGCAACGTCTCTGGTTTGAATCCGGCCAGGGACCATTGTTTTGCCCATTTATGTGTCTCATTTCCTATCATTTTACTTTACTATCGCTATCTAATAAATCAATACAAAATTCCCCAAAAATACTGATCAATTTACGATTTTTTTTCACTTGCACATATTCTATTTCAAGCATATTTGATAACAAGGACACGTTTTAATTGCAGGTTTATATCTAATTGAATGATGAAAAACAAGTTATAAATGGGACTACTGTGTTTAATTAAAATGTAATAAAGGTAATGTGTTGTAGAGCTACAACGTTTAGTCAAATTAAAATGATAATCAATAATAAACATGATATAGTTGCGACCTAGTGTGTTGTTAGTCCAAACTACCTCGGTGTTCTCCAGTTGCTCCAGTGGACCGAAGGGAAACACTGTTTGCAGTTAAATAAAAGAGGGAGTCATTGGTCGCCGTGTCTCTCCACTGGCCCTCAGCCCCTAGGAATGCTGGGTGCCCAGTGAGGGGGCGCAGAGGGGCAAATCAAACCACTCCCCCTCCCACCCTGTCTCATCCCCCGTCTCCATCCCATCCCTCTGTCCCTTGGGGTGATTTCAGTACCTGCATCCCCATCCCATCTTATCCCTAAATTCTGAATCTGCCCGAAGCGCCCTGATCCCTGCCTACTGGAACTGAGGACGGTCACGCTCCCAGATTAAGGATTTTCTGATGCAACTGGTCAGGACAGCAGCTCAACCCTGCAGCCCCAGATTGTGTTTTGGCAGTCTGAGTGTGTGTGTGTACCTGTGTGTACTTCATCATGTGAGTTGCTGCTCCATATGAGCGTATTCATGCGAGTGTTTCTTCTCCCTCCGAACGTTTCACCTCTGCTAGTCTGTGTTTGGAAAGTCTTTTGCGAGAGAGATCATGTTTTCATTCACTCTCATTTACACTCCGCTCGTGCCTGCGCCAGGCTTTCTGTGTTCGGGTGCATTGATGTTGCACGCAGGTAATTAAAAGCTGCCGCGTTTTTGTCTCTTGACCTCTCAAAACAAGAAAAGGCAAGGCCCAGCAATTTTAAAAAGTGAGAGACAGAAAATGAGAGGAGAGGGAAGGGTGTGTTTGGTTGTTGCAAGGTGGGGCGGCCGGGGGGGGAAGGCTGTAGGCAGGAGTCAGCGGGCCTCTGCAAAAGGGCCTCCAGTGTTGCGCAGGTCTGGCTACCCCTTCTGCGGGGCCCCCGATCGAATACAAAACTCAGAGCCAATAAAGCTTTCCAGCCTGTCCATCTCCGCAGAATACACAAGCAGAGCGGGCGGAAGGAGAGGGGAAGGGAGGTGGAGGAGGGAGACGGGATGGGGTGGTGGCGAGGGGTGCTGTGTCCGCCCTAGCCCACACCAATTTCCTAACAGCCCCCCAGTTCACCTCCCTCTTCTTTTTCTCTCCACCTTCAGCTTTCCTGTACCTCCAATCCTCTTCTTCTGCTCCTTCTTCTTCTCTCCCCCATCCTGCTGAAGATCGGGCCTCGGGCCAAAGGCAAATAGACACTGACCACGCCGCCTGTATTTTATAATTAATGGTGTTTGAATAAATAGCACTTAATAAATTCATCCGTGTTGATTTAAGGAGAGATGATGATGGACTGAGAGAAAAGTAAGAAGAGACAAACAGAGGAGAGATCAGTCTGAGGAAAAGGGGTGGGGAACTGGACCCGAGGGGGAAAGAAGGCGACTGCTGTATCACTGATGGACGAGAGGGGGCTTAATAAGGGGGGGGTAGGTTGTTGTAACCGAAAATCGGGCGTATGGGGTGGATGGCCCCGTAGACGGAAGGGGGAAAGGGAAAAGTAGAGTATTACACTGAGCGAAAGATGGATGTGTCGATGGAGAGGAGCTTCGCGCGATGGAGGTGGGGGGAATAAGAAGGAGATGCGAGGCGGGGGGGGTATTTACGGGACAGGGAAAGGGGGACAGGAAGGGGTCAAAACAGAGGTCCAAAATGAAGCGCTTCTGTTCTAATTGGGGCCCAATTAAGGTCCGGGGTCCCAAAATCGATAAACCTGTAAAGCTAAACCATCCTTAACGGGTCGCAGGCCAACGCACCATAGGATCAACCAGAAACCCCCAGGCGGAGGATTCAAACAACAACTCATTCTCCCGATTATCATTTGTTTACACTTTAACATACGAACCACCGTAGGTCATACCAAACCCTGGTGCTACGGTCTTTTTTGCCCTCCGCCGAAGAATGCTACAACAATCAGATCCTAAATCGGAGTTGTGTCACAACGAAAAACGCCTGAATTTTAGATTTTGGTGAGGGTTTCTCGACAACACAGTACGGGGCGGGGAATTTGTTATCCTTGAATCCAAACAGTCGGAACTCTCAATACCCTGCCAGTCCATGACAAAACCTATAACTGCGCCAGATTCGAAGCGGACTAATATTATCTTCTATGGGTGAGAACATTCTGCATCCTGCGTGACTTATGAGTCGTTGTCATTCAATAAAGTGATCAAGGTCAAGCTGAAACGAGGCTTTTTGAACTCTTTACTATCCCTCCAACATTAAAAATAGCAAGGTTTTTTTTTTTGTTTTACAATTTGATTTGAAATGCGTTTGGCAATAGACAAATGTTTTGCGGGAGTACCGTTGTTTTATGGCTGAACCATTTTGGCAATTTCCATGTTTTGCCTATTTTCTTTGGCAGCCGCCGTCACATTTTCCCCTTCCATTTTGGCTAATTTTGATTTAGGAGCATTTTTATCGATGGCGTCTTTAACCCACGAGTGTATACTTCTCGTCTGCCCGTAACGGCGACGATACATCCGTGTTACCGCCTTCGGACTGGAAACTGGGTTTCAAGGGCGGGGCGGCGTTTCAATGTCCTCGGCGGCTCTCATCCTGACCTTCTTTCCTTTCCTTTCTCCTCCTCGTCTCATTTTTTTGCCATCTCTCCTGTCCGGTTTGTCTGTTTCATTTTGTCATGACTCGTTGCACACATCTTCGCCCCCTCTCCTCAGTCCAATCACTCACCACACCATCCATTTCAAGGCGAAGGCTGCTGTTCTTTTGTTAGTCCAATTGTCCACTGTCTTTTCCTTCCTCCTATTTCCCTGCGACGGAAGCCTCTGTCCACACCCCCGCAGTTCCGCTCTTTCACTTCTTCCCTTTTCAATAAATCTCACTGCCAATTTTTTCACAAATGCTCCGCTAGAAAATGTGTGTTTTTCTTTTGTTCTCATCTTTGCTAATTACTTCCTTCCTGCCCTCAGTTTCTTCACTAACTGTCCCAGCATCCCCTCCTACCTCATCCATTCACTCGTGTCCGCTCTTCCCATCAGCCCCTTGCCGATTCTTTTTCTCATAGGGGAAGGCGCGCGCGAGGGACTTCCTCGTCTAATTCTCTTCTTTCAGCACACCTCGTTATTGTCTACACCTCCAGCCACTTTTAGCCTCTACATGTTTTGCCCTGGTTGCCTGTTTTGTCATTTGGCCTGTGATTTCTTCATCTTCTTCGTCATCTTGTCTCTCGCCTTCCTCTCATGCACGTCTCCCCTACTGTCCCAATCACCATCCTGCCCTCCTCTGCGTGTTCTCCATCTTCCCCCTGCCATCTTTACTGAACCCTGTCTTCCTGCTTTGAACATCTCTGTCATGTCTGCCTAGCAATCCACCATTTATCCTCTAAACGATTCCCAAAAATGTGCCAACATCTTGATTCCATTCCCTTCTCCATCCTTCGTCACTATCCCACATCTTTACGCCCCGGCGCAGGGATTCTGGGCTAAGGAAGTAACCGCAGTGCATTTCCTCCCCCCCCCCTTGTCTCCCTTCCTTCTATTCTCTGTTTCCATCCTCCATCCCTTGGGTTTGTGCTCCTTGGGGAGGGCAGTAATAATGCACGTGGAGAAGAGAGGAAAAGAGGAGGACGCGCTGCGTTTATGTCTTGTCGGCCGAAAGTCAGAGGGATCCGATCGGCACAGAATAATGTGGGTCGCCGAGAACAAGAGGGTACTTGTAATCGGATAATACATAAACACTCTAGAGACTATTCGAAGCGCTCGCCCTCAAGTGCACGCCCCACACCTACGCTCGGCCTCGTGAACAACACACATACAGCATGTAAATCCACTTCTGTCTGACTCGCAATACGGTGTGTGCCCACAAAAACACAGTTGTCGCATAAACTCATACAAACGGTATCCAATGTCACCTCTGGAAGAGGCCGTTTCCTGTGTTCTCAAAGGTATTCAGCATGCACCCGAACGAGCTCACTTACTGGAGAAGAATCGACTTCTGCTTAGCAAAAGAGGATTAAGATCAGCGTACATGGTGTTTTTTCAGGGTCTCTCTTCATGGTCTTATATGGCATGTTAGAAGGCTTTAAGACAGGCAAGTGTGTAGCATTTCGTGGGCAAGTCAACACTCGCGCGCGCTTGCTGTACAGCTGTGAACACGTAAATATGGCTGAGGTTACAACTTCTTTTAAATGGCGGTTTTCCTCCTTTCTTTTATCTGGACAACTATGAGTTCCACACAACCACATATATAACACAAAAATGCAGACGACAGAACAATCATTTTAATATGGCTTAAAAAGTGTAAACGTTAGCGTAGACATTCAACATGCAACACTCTGTTTGCCCTCACAGACGGCCGTGGCGAAGCCTCGTTACAGGCAGGGAAACATGTTTATTATCTTAATGAATCTAACACTCTCAACAGTACACTCACAAACATGTGAGGAGCGACGGAGCTCACACACAGACCATAACAGCACCTACACAGTGGACAGCACACATCAGTAATCTTTTCATTGCTGTTGCCGCTGGCACGAGTCTGTGTGTCTGTGCTAGCCAGAGCGGCTGTCCAGTGGGTGCCATGAGCGCGGCTGCGGCGCTGACCACGCATGGAAGGAGGAGAGGGGGAGCGAGGGGCGGGCGGGAGACCGCAGCACCGAGGAAATAGATGCTAACAACAGAGGGAGCCAATGACATTTCTTCAGCCCAACAATACTTCTCTCGACACAGAAGTATTTAATTTTTGGTGACGCAAGAAGGGGCAGCCATCTTACCACAGTCTACAGTTGCCGTGATAACCATTCTGTACTGGAGCAGCATCTACGATTACAAGTCACATTGACTTCAACTAAGAAATGTGTCGCACCGAAAGTGAGCGCACACACAGACGCAAACTGCAAGTCTCCTGTTCATTCAGCGATATCTCTTAACAACAACAACATTACATATTTACCCTATAATCTAAAATAACAATCAATAATTTCTTCAATAACCGTCATAGTTGTACTCAAGCCATGCAGCATTTTTTAAGCGCGCGTATTGCAGCATGTTTTTACTCGTATGGACTCGTTACTACTTCATGGATACCAGGCGCGAGGCTGTTTGCTCTCGGCTGTAAATGTTGCGCCCACCAACACAGTCGTCCCAGGCCTGAAGCTACCGTTACCGAGTGTGCTGACATCTAGCTTTGCCAGAGGCTGAGCTCCCCTCCTCGCACACGAACACATCCGGTCCACATCACTTAGACTCTCTGCAACCCAACTGTGCTTCAAACTGTAGGCAGAAAAAAAACATTTTACACCANCGTTGGTAAACTAACGTGTTGTTGTGATGACATAATCAAAAGGCGGCGACAAGCACGGCACGCGACCATGCTCGCGGCTGGCTCACAGCCAACATGTCTGGCGCCAGACATGTTGGCTGTGAGCCAGCCGCGAGCATGGTCGCGTGCCGTGCTTGTCGCCGCCTTTTGATTATGTCATCACAACAACACGTTAGTTTACCAACGTAACCCTGTTCCCTGACATTCGGCCGAAAGCCGAAAGGGCCTTTTTAACCATTTTCGGCCGATAATTTTCGGCGGCCGAATATTCGGTGCATCCCTACAACATATCCTCATTCACCGGTGTGGGGCCTTGTCTGGTTGTGATCAATGAGTGACTATGAATGAATGCTTTACAAATATGTCAAACAACAACATGAGGGGACATACATTCATTGACACTAGTTACAGGGCCTACAAACAGTGCACCACAGAGGAAAGACGTGCAATATAATGTAAATCACAAGAATTAGAGGAGAGGGGACATCATCTTCTCTGTGTGGGACCACACTGCAGACCAGCTCACAGAAGCTTTACACCTGGGGCCTTAGCAACCATCTATCTGGAATATGTATTTGTTTGTTCCCTGGGGAATTAGATTGCACTCCAGCTATAGATTACTTCAGTTCAGTGTGAGATTTTAGATGTAACTCGGTTGTATGCATCCATATTTATTTGGGTTTACTGTATGAGCCTTTACATCCACCAAAATGCTTTAGTTTTTATTGACAGTTTGAAACAGCTGAATCTATGTGCAAATCAATTTAAAATGCTGACATCACGTCAAATCAGTGATATATTTTATATACAGTATGTGTTTTCTCCAAACAAAGATAACACAATAGAATCTTGCACTGCTCAACGAGGTATACTCTATGTATTATTAAAGAGCTTATTTCTTGTCTCAAAGTAATCCATCACGAGATCTCAGAGCATTCTCTATCAGTGAACATATTTGGATAAAGCCTACAATAAACCATACCTAAATATCTCCGCTGCTTCACACTAAAGAGAGGAAGTTATGATACATGACACCATGATGACATAACATGCAACAGCTGAGAGATCACTACATGTGGGAAACAGCAGGGACCCTGGACACTGAATGAACACCAGACCAAGCAAAACAATAAGTCACAATTCCAATGAACAATGTATAATTTCTATTCATACATTCTATTTTCTATACACGTCACAATGTTGATGAGGGTATATCCCATCATACACTTGTTGTGAGGCATTATACGCCCTGGATATGCTGCCAGCAATTCACAAGGGGTAACTCAATAGACAGGCAATACACCACAAAGAGCACTGTTAAGTCTCCAATCACAGCCTGAATGTCTCTGTGTGGGAGGGAAACATGCACTCTCCTCACAGTTAGGCTTCACATGGGCTCATCTCAAGGACCTCATTGCTCTAGGATCGCAACTTTTCCAAAACCTTGTTCTCCTCACTTATATGATTAGATGTTGAAAAAGGAAAAGCTAGCGTACAACAGGAAACTGCCAATGCATTGATTCCCTGACCTCGTTGCTACTAGTGCTGTGATCTGTCTTCTTTTAAGATATTGATGCATTTTCTGTAAATTCTAAGTTAGCCTGTATATGTCATTAAACTCAGTATGTTGTTTTAAGAAGATTTCATTTAGAGCAACTAGAAAAAAAACGACTTGTAAAATATAATGTTTACAGCTCCAGGCCTGCAGAACGGGAGGGGGGGGGTGTAATCATCATCAAGCATGAAGCTGCAGATGCCGCTTCATGCTTGCCTTCCAAGCCATTAATTGATTCCATCTCCAGCGTCTTTGCCACAGAGCTTTAAGGCCCGGACACACCGGGCCGTATTTCGGCGTCTTGTTATGTTGTTATTGTTATGATGGATTTGATATTAACGAATAACGAGACGGCCGCGGCAGTTAGCAGCTAGCTGCTAGCTGCTGCTAGCTCTGGCTCCCTCTCAGAAAAGTGCCATGTTCTGTCAACAGAAAGAACTGAGCCTCCCAACCAGCATTCTGACCATGAGTCTGACTCACTATGAAGCTGTTACGACCCTGGGTCGTTAGGTCATTTGTGTGTAAATGTTTCCCTCCTCCTGTGTCTGTGAGTGTGTGTGTGTGTGTGTGTGTGTGTGTGTGTGTGTGTGTGTGTGTGTGTGTGTGTGTGTGTGTGTGAGCAAGCAGGTGGTGCCCATTAGCTGACTAGCTACCTCCTGCATGCTGTTGGTCCGCCTTAGGAGACAGGAGCATATTAAGCGGCAGCCGTGCAGTTCCTCGGCCGCTCTCGCTGACTCCACTTCTCCTACTCCCATCGCGGCGCTTTTTGATATTTTGTTCTATGGTGTTGTGAGCGCACTTTGGTATTGTTTGTCCTTCTCCTCTGACTGCGGGCCAGTGTCACTTTACCTGTCTTTGCAAGACAGTTTATGTTCTCAGGAGTGCAAACCCTTTTGTTTTGTTTTCCCTTTTGGATCGATCGTTTTCTCATGTTTAAGGTAGTGTAGACAAGAAGCCTGTATATTTATTTTCTCGGTTAGGTAAGATTTTGATTTGTAAGGTTTGTTTCTTTTTTGTTGGTTTTGCTACTCCTGTTTTTGTATATATATTTGGTAAATAAATTTACCAAACGCTTTCTCTGACTCGGTGTCCGTGTTCTTGGGAGTGGGAAGAGTAGGGAGAGTGCAAATGTTGTGCTGCGCCTAGGTTCCCCTCGACCTGGGCGTAACATTCCCCCCCAGCACACCACGGCAAAGAAGAGCACACTGGCCACCAGACTGTTGAAACATCTGCAGCAGCCTTGTGCACACGTTGAAGGACAGAGCCTCCTCAGGAAGAACAGCTCGCCCCTTCCTGAAGAGACCATCAGTCAAAGTCAACTTTATTGTCAATCGTTCAGTTAGTCGCAGTGCTTCTCAAAGTGTGGTCCGTTGTCCGCGAGCGCCACCTAGTGGCCCGTGGGTATATTGGTAACATTTCACATTTGAAATAAATAAATACATTTAAATTTTCCGCACTCTCGCGGGAATATCTCCACAATTGAGCTGGCTTAACTTTCGATTGCATGATATAGTGCAGCGCAACACCTTCGTCACACATGTTGCCACTTGTTTGTACCATTTTCAGGCGATTTGTAATCTGACCTAGAGAAACAATGTATTTTTTTTTAGATTTCAAGAAGCGTATAAAACAAACAATGGATGTCTTTTATGAACATTTATCCATGCTTGAAGTAGATTGTAGATGTTTTAGGAGTTAGATAGAGATTATTATCTATGCATCCAATGAGCATTGAATGAAGTCTGTTGCTGATCAGAAGCTGTTGTTGGGGCTGCAAAAACTTTTTTTATTTTTGTTTTGTAGGCAGACCATGCAGGCCAGCCCAATGGTAACCAAGGTTCATGTTTTAATAGCATTTTTAAAAAAAAAGCCCGGGCGAGCCTAACATGTGAAAAAATGGCTTAGACCTCAGAGAGGTAAACTTGGGCCTGCGACCATAGTTTTACTGTATTTTGTTTTGAAAATCCACAGCGGAGGTTTGTGTCGTACTACATGGTGGATTTTGCATATCTCTCAGTAGCCAACGATCTGTTAATCGGTTGGCTCGGACATAAACTCCGTAATAAATGTAGTCTAATAAGAGGTGTAAAACCTGAGCATTTTAAACCGCATTTGAACAAAATGCTTATATAATCTGTAGTTGTATTTGTATTGTTGATTTAATGTGTGAACGAGGCGATATAGAGAAGTTTATGTCATGATTTGAGTTTTGTGTGTTAAGTTTTGGGTTTATTTTGCTGTTCTGTACTCCCTGTCCTCTCCTGTTGGTGGTCCCGCCGTCACCTGGCTCGCCGGGGGTCCTGCCAACTCCTTGTCACGTTTCGTTGGGGGTCCCGCCATCACCTGTCTCGCCGGGGGTCCTGCCAACTCCTTGTCATGTTTCGTTGGGGGTTCCGCTGAGGGTCCTGCCAACTCCGTGTCCTGTCCTGTTGGGGGTCCCGCCGACTACTGTTCTGCCGGGCATCCTGCCAACCCCATGTCCTGTTCCATTGGGGGTCCCGCCGTCACCTGTCTCGCCGGGGGTCCTGCTAACTCCTTGTCCTGTTTCGTTGGGGGTTCCGCTGAGGGTCCTGCCAACGCCTTGTCCTGTTTCGTCGGGGGTTCCGCTGAGGGTCCTACCAACTCCATGTCCTGTGCCGTCGGGGGTCCAGACGACACCTGTTTCGTCGGGGGTCCTGCCAACTCTATGTCTTGTTCCGTTGGGGGTCCAGCCGACACCTGCTCCGCCGGATTTCCTGCCAACACCAGATCCTGTCCTGTTGGGGGTTCCGCCGACACCTGCTCCGCCGGATTCCACGCCAACACCTTGTCCTGTCCTGTTTGGGGTCCCGTCGACACCAGCCCTTGCTCCGTCGGGGGTTCCACTGACAACCGCAACAGCGGTAATTAAAGTTTAAAAGTCTCAAAACTACAGTGCTACAACTACTGTCACAAACTGGATGAATGTGAAGTATTTGTTAAAGGAGGATGAAAGCGTAATTAAGGAGCACTATTGGAGTGATTTTGATGGTTATTGGACTCAGGATTCATTAATTTGGATTCCCGCTGTATAAAGAAATTAAAGGAGTGGAAACAATTCAGAAAGGGATTAAATTGTTTAAAACACATGCTCAAAGTAAGCCGGATTTTGCCGATGTCTTTATGTGGATTCAAAAGTCGTAAATAATCTACAAAATGGAGGAGACCGATCTGATCGGAGCAACTGTGACAAATAATCCAACTGAAACCGGCATGGACAATGACTATGTTTTAAAAATGCGCTTATCCAGAAAAGCCTGGTTTGGACACTTTACGGGCAGAAGAAACATTTCTATTAAAGAAAGAATCATACATTTCTGTCTTTTTATGCCTTTATTAGCTACTAACTTGAATTTTTATTCAAATGAATTAATCAATAATTTTTTTGTTTTATTGTAATGTAGAGACAAGGCTTTTAGTGACAATCATGCATTGCTTTACAATATGTAAAAAAATAAAATTAAAAAAAAAGTCTAAATATGATATTTGGCCTCAAATCATCTGAGGCCTGGCCCCCCCCCTGCGATCTTTGGCGCCCCCCCTAGGTTGGGAACCACTGACTTAGAGTACATTGTTTTGTCTGGAAGGTGTGGGGGGACATAAGCGTGCGTGTGTGTGTGTGTGTGTGTGTGTGTGTGTGTGTGTGTGACACACACACAAC
>NW_011336806.1:13684-33684 GCF_000735185.1 Notothenia coriiceps | reverse complement strand
CTCATCCACTGAATGTCAAGTCCACCGTCTGTGCGTCCGTCTGGCTAGCTGACCCGAGCCCCACCCACCTTGACCCTGACCCCGAGTACGCAGCACCAACCCCCAACATGGGCCCCTCAGTGAGGGCTACAATAGAGCCCCCTCAACCAAAACGCAACGACTTTAGATTGTAAAGGTGAAATGTTGCAATGGTTTTAATGAGAGCAACTGCCAACATCCCAATAAATCGATATACATCTTAAAAAAAAGGTTTTTGGTTTCTATTTATTCTAAACCCTTGTAAAATAAATGTATATAACATATACATAAAAGAATAAAACAGCAGCTTAATCCTTTGAGCTATGAGTTTGACCTATTACTCTGCCAACTAAGTATACGTCATCTATTTTAAATCCACAGATTAAGTCGCCGAAAGTGAAATGACGAAGTTTTAATACCAAATAAGTTTCACTTGATTTCCAGGCTTAATGGCAGATTAAATCAGTAGTAAAAACAGACGAGTGAAGATGACCTTAGTGTATGACCCCAGCCCATCACCAAAACACCAGCCCACCATCTCTCCCTGACCCCCGATGAAAAATGAGCAGCCAAACATTGGCTCCCCACCCTCCCCCTGGCCAGTCTGGCCTGCGGTGGCCTGGTCTGGCCCTGGATGGCCTAGCCTGTTATGGGACTTGAACTTGAGACGTGGCACAACAGCCTGGCCAGGCGTGGACAGATGAAAGAAAAGAATAGGCGGCTGACGGGTCGCTTGCATATGAATCGCCGGGGCTACGGAGAGGGGAGGGGTTAGGGGGTTAGGGGTAAAGGTCAACCCCCCGCATCCCGGGGTCCCGCACAGACCGCTCCCTAACTGACGAGCAGACAAAGGAGATGAGGAGGGGGTTCGGGAGGACACGGTGCTCTGAGCGCTCGGACCCCTGCCGCCAGGAGGAAGGAGGGGAGAGTAGGGGACTGGGAAATGAACACACACAAAAACACATATGCATGGACAAACAATGACACACACACGAGGCAGATGCGCTATGCAAACACACTTAGGCTCAAATGTGCCACGGCAGAGGGACAAAAAACACTCGGACACACACACTAACAGATACCCACACACACTTTTATCTGAAAACACACACTTCAATGAACACACTGAGGACATTTGCATCAATATTTTATCAAGTCTAAATTCAAATGCTAAATTTTGCGCAGGGAACACTTAGCTCTGTGTTCATTGATGAAATTCAAATGGACAAAATCCTTAACAGATTACTAACAGCATTTGAAGCTCATTATCCACAAAATTGTGGTTAAATAAACTGCCATACATTTTAAAACTACCGCAAACCTCAAGAAAAACAAGGATCCATTACAACATTTCAAATAAACACGCTAATTGACACTATAAATGTGTTTTTTGGAACAAAAATAAAACCTTGCTCCATTCTCCAGGTTTCAGTTTCACAACAACAACAACCTGAAAGTGTCAGCTGCTTGGAGAAACCGCCCCTCCACTGAGAGGTCACAGGATTGATTCCCTCTACGGGTCATGTGTCCTTGGGCAAGATACCACATTTCTATTACTCCGCAGCCTGACCCTAATAAATGTTTGATTTTACAAGCCTAGGTGATTACGATTTACACACGGGCTGTTTATTGCATGAAAACTTAATCACCTACTGAGTAGAATGAGGAGATATATCAATTTTATGGATAAAGCTTGATGTAATGAATTTATATCTTCTGGTTATTGTGACCATAACAAACTCAAATGTTATCGGCTTTCTGCTATTAAAGGCACTGTGACATTTAATGAACTTTTATTATATTTGGCCGCAAAACTCACGTTACTAGTTCTTCCTTTTCTCTCACGGATCGTATTCTACCATCTTAGAATAATTCTCTCAACCAAAGACTCAAGTGACTCAATTTAGTCACATTACTGACAATGGAGTACTGTGTCAGAAATATTCAGTTGTTTGAATGTGTCAGTATATCCCAGCTCTACCACAGAGGCCAAATAGGCGCAATCAAACTGAACGCTTTGTCTTCTCCAGCAATGGATGACTAACAGACTGTCTGAGCGAGCTGCCATCCAACCATGTTCTCTGACCCCAACAACACTGGAGCTGCAGAGCTGGTAGCAGAAAACCACCCTGTGTGTGTGTGTGTGTGTGTGTGTGTGTGTGTGTGTGTGTGTGTGTGTGTGTGTGTGTGTGTGTGTGTGTGTGTGTGTGTGTGTGAAACAGAACATGACGATGGTCATCGGTGAGCCCTCACCGCCCCAGGCGAACACTATAGCTAAATGTACCTCATGGATAGAGGCTTTGCATGCATGTGTGTGTGTGTGTGTGTAAAAGCCATGCATCCAGATAGCGATAGCTGTGTAGCTCCAGCAGCAGTGTTTAAGCTAAGCTGCTGTGTTGTGTGCTATCACTGCTGCTGCTGCTGCTGCTGCTGCTGCTGCTGCTGCTGCGGTGCTGAGATAGACAGGAGGATTGGAGCAGGCCGGGGCCCTTTCAAACCCCCAGAGAGCAGAAAGGGAGTGAGTGCTGGGCCTAAATGCAAAATCTCCTTAGCTTATACCCCCGAGGGATGCAGACACAGGGCTATTTTCTGGGAGAGAATCATGCCGCCAAGCGGACAGAGGATTTACCATATTCATACCACTCTTTAGAGAGGAGGAGGAGGAGGAGGAGGGAGAGGATCTTCACCTGTCCCATTTCGCTGCTATGACTATATGTGGCTGCAGCAGCTCGCATGGCCGCTAAAGCCCCCGGGGGAAACCATTAAGGAGAACCTCGCTCACTCCCCACATTTCACTCTCCCTCATCCCCCATTTTCTTCCTTCCTCTCCTCCCCACATCTCCCTGCCTCCCTTTTTTCATATGAAGCATGAAGCTGCTCTCATTCATTCCCTATCCCCTCTAATAAGGGAGGGTGGTTCAGCCAAGGCCAAACCTAAAAATCCAGCAATATCCCCCCGTCTCTATGTAGAAGTGGCAGGGATAAAAGTGGGGTGGGTGCGGCTGTAAACAGCTATTTTCTAGGCACAAGGCCCTGATGAAAGATGTGTAGCTGCTAAAAAGTACAGCTGGTGTACTGCTGCTGGCGGCAGTGCGGAGAAAACAGCCCAGATTCATATCAATGGCTTTGATTGAAGCACTGGGAGAAACCCGCCGGAGGACGGTTTGTCAGAGATGTCAACATGTGTGTGTGTGTGTGTGTGTGAGGATTGGGATTTGTTGAAAGATTTGTTTGGAAACCTGTGTGGAATGAAAAGTGTGTGAGCATGGTGTCCTTGCATGCTTATGTTCACCAAAGTGTAAATAAGTGTGACGGTGCTTTTGTGTTGTGTACATGTGTGTGTGTGTGTGTGTGTGTGTGTGTGTGTGTGTGTGTGTGTGTGTGTGTGTGTGTGTGTGTGTGTGTGTGTGTGTGTGTGTGTGTGTGTGTGTGTGTGAACTATGTAGATTGAGGTAGGGAGTGTTAGAGAGAGGGGCAGTCAGGCTAACAGATTCATATCCAATATGAAGAGGTTAAAGTGACGAGTCCAATCCTCCCCACAGAGCAAAGAGAGAATGAGATTGAGAAGGAGGAGGAGGAGGAGGAGGAGGAGGAGGAGGGAGAGCAGGGAGGAGGAAGAAGAGGGGGAGGGAGGAGGAAGGGGTGTAGTACAACAGATTAATTTCATTTCTGGACTGAGCACTCCTATGCTAAGGCAAAAAAGGAAAAAAGCAAAGGATAATAAAAGAGGATAAAGAATAAGCGGAGGGGGGCAGTGATAAGCAGGGAGCTGGGAGGAGGAAAAGAAAAAGGAGAGTTTTTTGCTTCTTTATCTGATGCAGTAAATGTGTGTGTACTGTATGTGAGAGATTGTAGCCGCAGAGTGTGAAGACGATTATGTGTTCAAAACTGCCTGTGAGTAAGTCCGGCCTCTGGGGGGGGTTACATTGCAACTTCACAGGCCCACTGAGCTACTTTAAATCATGTAGAGCGGCTGCAGAGGAACAGCATGTGATGACAAATCCATGAAGTATTCCTAAAAGTGTTGTATAAAACAAAGCTACATTAGAAAATTCTTGTGTTTATATTTGGGTTTTTTTGCAATCTTTTAACAAATTTTTGTTGTAAATATTGTTAATTTGTTATAATAGTCTTAACATTTTATTTTTAAACAGTTGTCATAACAGTCATATTTTGATTTTATTTTGCTACGTATTCTTCTTTCTGTGTCTTTGTATGTTCCAAAGCAATCATTTTCAGTGTCTAGTGCAGGTTAGAAGCAACTTTAAGTATCAGTAGAATGTTAGCAGTCAACCTTAAACCAATAACCTTTTGGTTGCTAGGTAACCTTTCTAACCAAACCAGCGTTTTTATTCAAGAGTATACTGCATGCCATCAATAATGGTTAAACAAATATCTCACATGCAAAAGCAGTTGTAAATGTGCGGTACTTCACTTGATTTCAAGTAATATTCCACTCTCCACTGTTAAATATCCATGAGCTGACATGTTGGGTTTACTACATACTAAAGTGGCGCCTACATTCCCTCAGCAAGATGTGTGATTTCTTCCTACATTTCCCAGAGTGCCTTTGACAGCACCCACAGAAGGAACTTAAAGAAGCTCTATTATGTCTTTGGAGATTTCCCTTTACTGTAGTGTTATATAGGTTTTTGTGCATGTAAATGGTCTGCAAAGGATCAAATCCAAAAGTTCCCTTCAGAGGGAGTTTCTCTCCCGCTGCTAGCGCTCCAACACATCAGGGGCAGGACATAGAAGCAATGGATCAATCACAACAGAGTAGGCCAGCTAACCAAATCAATTAGAAAAATAACTTGAACATTAAAGAATGTAAACATGGTAGAGAGGGAAAATACATACTGTATATGAAACCTGAAAATGAGCATAAAAGGGCCCCTTTAACCAAGTTGTCGATCTATGTGTTACATAAACAAAAGAAAAAGTGAAGATTACAGGGACAATTTTCCCCTTTAGAGATGCAAAAAACCGTCTTATCGAGGTCTCTGCAGTGGTTTCACTTTGAGTGACTACTACACATCGGTACAAAATGGTGTGTCCACAAGAAGCTTTCAGACCCACACCTGACGTTTTTACTCTTGATGTTTCGGGCAGGTGACATTTTTCTGCTTTTAGTCACCATTGTAGCTGCTGGAGATGTCTCAGCTTGACACCGTGTCACTCGCATTGGGCCGATTATCTGTGACGAATAAGAAAATTACACTTTAAAACTACAAAATGGACCCAAAAACGCCAGGTACATAGCCATCAGTGGTTTTTTTAAGTGTGTTTGCGGGGATTTTTTCTTTGCTTTAACTCACCAGGCACTCAAACTGTATTCATTGGGTACATTAGATGCAGTGCATTCGCCCCATCTAAGTACTTGTATAGCGGATAGCTTACTGTGTAGCCTTGCTCTTACTGTGTTTTAATGCTTATCGACCGTACCACTTTTTACCTTTCTGCTGTGTTTTGACAGGAGAGGAAGTTTAAAAGACTATTATCAGAGCAAAAGTTCAAAAGAAGAAGAAAAGAAAAGGGAAAATAAATCCAAATGAGCATAAAAACACCAAACACCTTTGTGGCCACATCTGGTGGACGGTACAATTAGAAGCAGCTGTATGGTGTGCCAAAAACACCTTCTAAAAGCCCTTGAGCTTGTTGTCTGGCGACAGCATGTGTGGGTGAAAATTTGTCACAGAGAGTAAGCGCATGTATGTATTTGAAAGTGTGTGTATGTGTAATGTGGGTAGGGGGGTTAGTTGAGTACAGCAGATTGAAGCACTAACCAGAGCACTCAGATTTATTAAAAAGGGCCGGTCCCAACCCCTCCTTTCTCTCTCCATCCTCTATTGTTGTCACTTTACTTCTGTCTCCGTGCATACATACAACCCCCCCCCGCCAATCCTGCATGATATTACGTTTTTCACTAAAAACCCTTCACAGTCACCGCTGGCTCCTCAATAAGACAGGCTGAGGAGAAGGAGGGGTCGGGGGTAGGAAGGAGAGGAAGGACGTGCTGTTCCTGAGGTATATGGCGACCCCTCCTCCCTATCCATCCTCCCCTCTCCTCACACACCCCCTTTCTCTCCTCCACGTTCATTACCATAACCCCTGTCCTCTAAATTAAATTGGGGGGTCTAAATCTCCTCTCTTTGCCCCCCAAAACAGCGCTGACCACCAGCCAAAGGGAAGCAAGCAGACAAAAGAGGTGGAAACCAATCTAACTAACCCCACTTTTGTGATCCCACTTTATTAGCTAAATGTATCAGCGGCAGGAAGAAACGCATTGTTGGCTGTGGGGATTCGTATTGCTTAGAAACACGCGCGTACCCACACAATTGCAAGCATGCAAAAGGGCCGCACAAAGGACACGCGTTACCTCTCTGTGTGTGGTTTATTCGATACAAACCATGTTGGCGAGCATAAAACGTCCCTGCGGCGCTGCAAACGACGAGATTACATTACAGTACCACACATAAACATGCAAACACTCGGAGTACTCAAACGCAGGGAAACACACACACACACCGTGCTGCTTATCCACGGCCTCGTCATTTTAATCTCTGTAAAAAAGCCCTGCAGCTTTGAGACGGCGGAAGCGTGCATCAAAACGAGCTTACTCACACTTGCACAGAAAGGGTTTTGCGCGAGATCACACACGGGCTTCATTATGTCAGAGACCTTTGAAGGAGGATAGGAGCCTTTCCTAAGCCCTGTTCTCTCTATTCATGCAAGCAAGGGGAACAAGATCACTGCCTTCAGGTTGCCACAATAGACGGGCACTTCTGTATTACACACAGTCGCGCTGATGGACATTAGCCAACTGATAAGCACACACACATGCTGGAGATCACACACATACATGCACAGAACTACAGTATGGTCTTCGATACACAAACAGATCAAAGCAATACTTTGTTGTTTAAAAATATAAAAATATAGATATGCATTTGTTAGGCGACATAAAAAGCAACGACATTTGATTATAAGTGGATTGCTATGAGATTTTTAACTACAGGAAAATGTACCGCAAATGACGAAATGATGAAATTCCGAATCTTGTTTGGATCTAGATCTGTAAAGAAGAACTTGTGCTTCAATTCAACTCTGAAAAGTACCCAAGGGATATCATTTCCCATTAGCCAGTCAGTTGGTCTGTCTTCCAAGCAGCAGAATGTAAAAAAAAAGAAGCCAACATTTATATGGATGCTGGAGGGCCCAAAAATACATACAGATTACATGCTGGCTGTGATCTGGTCCTGGGATTAAGAGAATAATGCTGCCTTCAAATGATACACGATTTGCTCACCGCGAGGTTGGGTGCAGAGCTTCGCGTGAAAAAAGCGAGTTAAATTTTGTTGTTACCTCACCTACTGGCTTGCGGAGCTACAAACATTTGTCCTCTGATTGGTTGCGCCGAAAGGTCAGCGTTGAACGAGGTCAAAGTTGAAATAATTTGAACTTTGAGCGCACTTCTCGGTGGCAAATTCAAACTTTAAGCAACGGAAACGGTTTTGCATCCGTCTAGTTGGGCTTCTCCGCTCTCTCCATAGCAACACAACGGCAATGTCAGCGCAGAGCCGCTTTACTGAGCATCATGTGAATGCATTTTAGACGATTATGTTTTACTGTTATGGCTCAAATGAGTATTGCTTCTTAGTTCTGAGGGTATGACTTAATTACCTACAGTAGAGCTAGGTGGTTGGGTAATCCACTGAATTAGCTACAAGGTAGCTTAAATGGAGTGCAATTCAGTCACTATACACTACAGTTTTCAGGAAGATATGGTGCTAATGCGGCACTGAAAGCCTACACAAAAAAAGTAACATTAATGCACACACTGCTGATTCGTGTACAGTGTGAAACCTAATTATTCTGCCTAATTAGAAGTTGAGCAGCAGCCCTGACCTCAGATCAGCTAATCAGTTGAAAAGCCTTCAGGCCTTTCTTTCTACCACACCCTCATGTTCTCTACTTTCCCTTCTTAAGGCCGAACACATCGGGTGACACGGCGGGCCAAGGCAGGGAATTATAGTGATGGAGGGAGTGAAAGGAGGTATGGAGGGGAGCGTGAAGAGAAGGAATGTGAGCTATGAGACGAATGAATAGGCACGGGGTTCTTTATGGCATTTCAGTGCGCCGAGGAGAAAGCCTATATCGACGGACACCTTGTTGGACAAAAGGGGGAGCACACACTGAGTGCATTCGATTAGGGGTGCGCGTTGGTGTCAAACCACAAAAAAGTCCCATGCTGTGTCCAGGATTCATTAGGGCACAGGGGTAAAATGGACCCTGGCCTGTTTACACACACACACATGAGTACCAAGATGAGCCATCGGGAAAACACCAATTTTCTCACACACACGTCAGAAATAAGTACTCAGTAAGTACACGCACAGAAATACCATAAATGTACTGGCCACATCGCACATTAATGCACACGCTTACATATGATTGGCGATTACGACCCCAGACACACAGGGAAGTCAAATATAGCCTGAGTAGAGCCAATTTAGCCCTTAATGGTCTTTGTGACCATCAAGGGCGCAAGACAAAGATGACGTCCAATGGAGGGTGGATGTGTGTGTCTGTGTGGAGGGGCGCATTGTTTACCTAGATTCCTCTCCTCCTATATGTGTGTCTAATGGCCTATGAATGTTTCCAGGGTAACAACGACAGTTTAAGCTGCTCCGATGGACCGACATACGAATGGCAGCAGAGGGGAAGCAGAGTTCAGGTGACCATATTCGGTTGAGGGGGGATATTTATTTGATATCCGCACAGCAGGTAGTGTCCATGGTGTGAAATGACTTTTATCATCTATGTGTAAAAAAGACAAAGGGACTGCATCTTTGTATGTGTGCTACCTGCGGAATTTACAGGTTTCCGCACGTGTGAAGGTAATAAGGAACATTTATGTGTTGGACGGTATATAAAGTACAAGACTATACTGCCCCTTTTATATTGATAGTAACTGAAGCTATTTATATGTATCATGAGGTGTGTGTGTGGTAGCAGTTAATATATATATTCTAGCAATCAGAAACA
This sequence comes from Notothenia coriiceps, assembly GCF_000735185.1. Classification (NCBI taxonomy): domain Eukaryota; kingdom Metazoa; phylum Chordata; class Actinopteri; order Perciformes; family Nototheniidae; genus Notothenia; species Notothenia coriiceps. The sequence continues at coordinate 24,618 of NW_011336806.1, read as the reverse complement.
ATTATAGGATCACTTTTTTTTCACATGAATTAGAACAAATGTATTCAGGCTGACAATGAAACTTTTCTAGTGACTTTACCATAAATACTGTATGAAAATGTGTGAAGCCGAAGAACATGAATATATCGTGTAAGTGTCCAAAAGGTGTGCATACGTGTGTGAAAGCAGCGATCTTTAATGACAGCTTTGACAGTGATACCAGTCAGTGTGCATGTTTTTTGCATGTGTATGAATGTGTAAGTGCTTTAATATCTGCATGTGTTTCAGACAGCAACTACAGAGCAGACACATCCTCAGATAGTTTGTGTGTGTGTGTGTGTGTGTGTGTGTGTGTGTGTGTGTGTGTGTGTGTGTGTGTGTGTGTGTGTGTGTGTGCGCGTGTGAGAGGGAAGGTGCCTCCCGGCCATCACCTCTCCTCACCACAGTCCGAGAGATGATGCACCGCCCCAATCTGCGCCGCGCATTTACACCCCAGATTATCGCCAACATGGATTTTTTTAAATAGGAAAATCTATACGCTAAATATCGCAGTCAATAAAAGAAAATCGACCAAACCCACACACATTTCTCACTCTCACTCCCTCTCTGTATACACTCAGAGGTGGGACTGAGCTGTTAATAAGTTATCGATCAATTATGGCCCCCATATATGGAAAGGCCTCGGGCTCCTTAGCAATGCTAATGCAGTAAGGAGAAAGGAAACGTCAGATAGAAAATGCTATGCGGATAAAACATTATCAGAAAGCGTCCTGATCTACGGACTTATACTAAAGTCTTCATACTTGACTGCGAATACTGATGCTTCAAATACTGTACAGACTATGGTACTACAGTACTAGACAAAACACTTCTATCATGACTAATTTTGCTTCAAAACAGCTGTTACTGCTACTAACACTGCTATTTAGACCAGGCATGGGCAAACTAAGGCCTGCGGGCCATATACGGCCGGCTGGGCTTTTGAATCCGGCCCGCCGAATATTGGTACAAAATTGTCCAAATTATAGTAAAGACCGCATTCATTTTGCCTATTTCCTGCAATACCCGCCATTTTAGTGGATCCCACTAGATGGCGCACTCTAGACACAATTGACCCTGGCCCCACTCGGAAACCCGGCAAGATCGGCGAATACAAGTTGTAACAAGCAGTAGCGCTGAGCAAAGTGACTAGAACGCGACCACACACTTATAAAAACACTTATATAAAGTCAGGCAACACTAACCAGGCTTAGTGTGATTCTGTTTATTTTACCTTACTTTAATAACCATCCGTTCACTGTTATTGACCATTGCGAAGAGGCAGACGTTTTCCTGTTTTGTATTATTGCAAATATCGGATGGAATCAATACATGGGCTACATGTGGCCATCACAAGTAAAATCATAACGAAAACTACGCCGGTAAAATATGCGTGTAGAAAACGGCCTATGCCACAATATGATAACAAAAAGTAGTCAAGATAGTCTGATTAGCTAACATCACCTGTAGAATGCCAGAGAAACGTTCATAACAGCGTTGTGATGCCAAACAGCTTTCAGACTAAAACACATTCACTTATGGGGATGGGGGATATTTATCAGCTGCTTGTGTGACAGTCAGACAATGAAAACTTTACAGCGCGGCCGCTGCCGCGAGTTAACGGGAGAATAAACTCTGGTAGACGAGCAGCACTGTAGCGGGCGGTAATGCAGCTGAACCACATTAATAAACAATGCACCACGGCACTCTGAAGAAAGGTACAAGGTTGGAGAAGTAGTAGTTACTTTAATTTAATCTGGCTTCGTATAATTAAAAACTACCCGACGCAGTCCTCTATTGATGTTGTTGTGAGCGGTGTTGCGGAGAAAATCAGTGACGTAAAACACTGTGTGGGTCATAAGAAGGCAGGTAAACGGTTACGTCATGACGCAAACGATGACGCAATGACGCAATAATTCACATTTGAACCTAATTCACCTTTGAACCTGCATCTGTAACAATGAGTGGACCAAAGAAAAGAAAAGTCATGTGCCGAGTGTATAATGAGGAGTGGACAGCTAAATATGTTTTTACCAATCTGCTACTGGCCCGGCCTGCCTGTCAAATTTAAAACTCATAGTGGCCCCCGAGCCAAAAAGTTTGCCTACTGATGGTGTTATTTCCTGCGTTTGTCCTAAGACTTCTACTGCTTCTTCGGCCTTTACTCCAACTAATACTGTGTTAGTAATAATACATCCACTTGTATACATTGTTTCTATTACTACTGTATCTAGTATAATACTACTGTTAGTATTGTTCGGCTTCTACTCCAACTACCACTACTAATACTCTGTTAGTAATACTACAGCCACTTGTATAAATGGTTCTATTACTACTGCTTCTAATCATAACATTATTAGTGCTGTTAGTGATGTCATTTCCCTGTATTTTTACTAATACTGTGATTACTGCTTGGCCCTTCACTACTACAGCACTTGTCCTTCTAAAGCCTGTATCCAACGTTTCAGAGCATTTCCGTTACCCGCTGCATCCTTTGATGACATGTATGCATAGACACACGTCACATCACAAAGGAGCCCCCCCCCCCATAAAAAAGAGGCCTCCTCTCCATTGACAGATGACATCCGCGTGTGCAACGAGCGAGAGAGGGGAGGAAAAAATAAAAGGAGCAGGGCGAGGAGGAGGGCGAGGAGAAGACGTATAAAGAAACGACCGGTTGTCCCTCAAGAGCCCCCCTCTCCACTAGGGGCCGAGCGCAGAGGAGCCCCGATCCAAACTCCTTCCAGACAAAAGCAATTATTTCTTGTAGAATATAGTGTGTTTTGTGCGTCCATCGCGAGAAAAGGGGAGGGAGGCGTGCGTGGATTTGAAGGAGAGGTGAAAAATATGGCGCACGGAGGGCCTCGTCAATAGCAATATGTTCTTTTTACCTTCTGTTATATCTATCCTTTTATAACTATTATCCAACCTGCTGCGGTTGCTTTGTCTGACATTGTGAGATTATAGGCCATGCAGAGTGGACTTCTGATCAGTAACACACACAAAAAAATCACAAACATGAACAGACAGCAGTATGACATGAGCCATAACAATTATTTAACTCTTATATTTCACACTAAAGCTGTTGTTCGTCTATTTAGCACTGGAAAAAAACGGTTAAAAATTACATTTATTTGATATTTTGGATCAAATTAGTCAACTGGTACTGATATTATGATAAATAAAGCGACATAAAACTCTGTTTCCAACGATATCCTTCAAAATGATATACAAGAAGATTAAGTCTCTCAGAATAAGTAACATATTTCTAAGTATATTAGTATAACATATTAAATGTGATTCTTGTATACTGTAGGTATTTACTACTTTTTACTTTTAAAACCCATATTTACCTACAGTAAGTGAAGGCATCTTTTTCAGTACAGGAAGTCTATTGCAGAATTAGATCTCATTGCTCTTTAACCGGCTGTGTGTGTGTGTGTGTGTGTGTGTGTGTGTGTGTGTGTGTGTGTGTGTGTGTGTGTGTGTGTGTGTGTGTGTGTGTGTGTGTGTGTGTGCAGAGCCCTGGGTGGGGGTGAGGCGGCTTAACGCAATAAAGCATGTTGTATTGACATCTGTGTTGTGTCTATTGATTCCCCATTATGGAGCTAACAAACCCGCCTGGACGCTTTGTCATTCGCAATCACGTTAGCACCGGGACTCACCAACTACGCTGCCCCTTTTAAAATCTGATCCATACACGCTCACACACGCACAGAGAAGCAGGTGTCCTCACGTGCACACACCTCTTCGCATTCCTACACATTCAAGGCAATCCTTTATGTCACCACAGGCACCCATCCACACACACAAGTTAACCACAAATTCACGTGCACACATAAACAGTCAAAACGCACATGTACACAAATGGGGTGATGGGAAGAGTAGTCAATGCTGTCCAATCAATGGCGGTGGAAGGTTAAAACCACTCACACAATGGGCGGCTGTGAGCTTGTGGTTTCCAGATAAACCACACAAGGCGGACAGATCCATAACTGACCTCAACGTGCAATTATTGAATCCTCTACCTGTTTTGTACACACACACTTTGACAAATAAGCATAAATGCATGGATTTTCTGCCTCTAAACCCCAAACATGTGCAGACAGCTGCAGACATAAGGTATATACATAGAACTGTGCAAAGACTTAGTCCTACTTCCTGTTATACACATCTCTTTCCGACACCTGCTGATACTGTATATATCTACACATGCACAGACGTATCAAGAATAAAGCCTGAACAAAGTGTCTGCCATGCTTGCACACACACATATAAATTGCAGATACACACTCAAGTACACACACATACACAGCCAATTAATCCGGACATTGGCCTTGGCTCAGGCACAGTTTGGCGTGGCCCAGACCACACAACCCCCTACTGGGCACGGCAAGGTGAAGAACCTGGGTGGAGGAAGAGGTAGTTATCGAGCAGCACGGAGCTTGTTGTGTCTGCGAGTGTGAGTGTGTGTGGGCAGGCGGTTTGTGCTTTGAAAAGTTCCTCTGCATGGTTATTAGACAATAGAATAAAATAGCACAAGTGCCGTATTGCCTTATTGTTTCAGTATGTTCTCCAAGGTGCGGTCATTTACAATCACAGACTTTGTTTTGTTTTTATTACCACATAGATGATATTCTTAACTCTTTTTGATTACGGTGTATCATGATTTTTTTTATCACTAAGTTACTAAGATGTAAATTTACTAGAGAAACAGCAAGTAGAACAGAAAATAAAATAAATCGACCCTGTGCTGAATAACTTCAAGTCCGAGAGGCCTCTCAGAGTAGCCAACATAAATAAACCATCCCTCTCAATCCGGACACGTGCCTTCTCTGTGAATTTGACAGCTCTCAGTTTTATATGGGCCACAGAGGCCCTGGAGGATTTTACAGCAGTGTACATAAAATAAAAGAGCATTTAGATTTCCTTTGTTGTGGTGCAGAGAGGGAGTGAGCAGCTACAGGTCCCTGTACAGTTCTGGTCAGATCTCTGAGCGGCCCAAAAGACAAGCTTTTAGAGTCTTTGTGGCAAAGATCTGACACTCAGAATGAACTGAGGAGCATCAGAGTATTAATGAGCAGCAAACGAGAGAGAACTCAATGAGTAGCTGTGCTTTTGACAAAGGATGTGATCGTTTTTCTTCCAGCTGCTTTACCACGTCTCTTATCTCTCTAATGATGTTTACCCAAATTCAGTATACTGCTTATACTTACTCTTCAATAGTGAGAAATTAAAACCTCAAGAAGGATTATGCAGAGCCTTCAGGCTCTAAGCCTTCTTAGTTGAATTAATTTCAAGCAAATGTGCTCAATGACTTTGGATTAGCTAGGTATGATATTTGTAAACCTGATGCTTATTTCTGTATACTTAATGACTAATAATGTTTGTAGCCATATAGGAGCACTGTCTGCTGGTTTAATAAAAAGGTGAATGTGTTGATATTTGATCAATTAGTATATATTTTTGTAATCCATTAATTGCAGAGATTCAATATCCTTAAAATCTTTCATTTGCATACACATTAATGATATTTTCTGTATTATAGGGACCTCCCAAAACATAATTTAGTACAGTGTTTCCCACATACATGTACCGGTAATTTGATTCTATTTGTGGGGGCACCGATATTTAATTGTGGCGGCCCGCCACAAATGAATCAGTGTATGGGAAACACTGTAGAGAGTCCTATAGCGTTTGGGGGAAGCAGTAGTCTATAGGCATTTGGCTTTAGAACTGAAGGATCGTCGGTTCGGTCGAGTGTGGACTGGTAGTTGGAGAGGTGCAGCTTAATCTTAATTACCTTTAAATACTAAAAATCAGACTAGTGAAGATTGAATTGGTTTTAGCAGGAAATAAAGTGACTGTTCAGTGGTACTGAACAAAATATTCTGAGATATAGTACAAAGAAATAATACTGTGCAAGTAAATGAAGAAACAAAACTTTCCCTCTGCGATAACAGTTTCCATCCAGTGGCTGTTTTAAAAGCGTTTTACTGAGGCGATGTGTCTAAGGCCGGGCTGAGCTGAGGCCAGCAGTCTCAACGCTGTAGTGTTAAAGAGTCGAGCTGACAAAAATACCCATAAGCCCTCACTTTAGATCCACTGTAGAACCACTGTCTGCTAGCGTCTGCTGTTTAGGACCTCTCTCTCCCCCTTTCCTCCACTGAACCTCACTCACCTCGTCTTACACTTTTGACACCCGCCGTCTTTGCTCACACTAACGCCCCCAGACACGTGCACGCGCACAGGTGCAGGCAATCGTAGCGATGCACACATGCACACCTTTGGTCAAAGGCGCGGATCAGAGAGACACAGAGAATTGTGGGTAACAGACTTAGCTAAAGTGGCTTATGGGGCCCGGGCAAACCACACCAGGCAAATCCAATTCAACAAGCTCTCTGTCCATAGGGAACGACGGAAAGAGGGGAGAGGGAAAGAGAGGAGAGTTTGCATTTTACTGAAAGGCTTTTGTGTCAAGTGAACACTCCACAGAAATGAGAGAAATAGAAAGAGAAACAGGAGATTCAGAGTTTCCTTCTCTCCAGAGATCAAAGATGAAACATGGAGAAAGGAGAAGGATATTCAGACGGGGAAATGAAGGATGAGTGTTGGCCTTTGCTCTCCTACGAAGTTTATTTCTCTTGTGTGTATTAGCTGCTGATCACACAAACATGTTTGAATTAAAAAATATCCCTTAGAGGCACTTCCACATGAGAGAGGAAGACTTGCTAGCTCACTCACTCACACGTTCATTTCTCATTTGCTAAATCATTTATTTATTCCAGCACACATTCGGTCATTATTCATTATTTCACACTGTTCATTAAATGATTGATTATTTCAGTGGATCGATAGCGTTTCATCTGCTCAATCACTGTGTTTAATAATTCTTTCACTCTCCCTCTTACTCACAGTTCCTTTCAATTCAATTCACTGATCCCTTCACCTGTTCATTCTCTAACTGAAACGTATTCATTTATGCACTCGCTCATTCTGTTATTCATCCAATCATTCATTCTGACCCAGCCTCCACCTTGTCCTCTCATCACTTTAATTTCTTAAAGGACCAACATAGAAATTGACCCCGTCCCCCCTCCCCTTCCCAAAACAGAAGCAAGTGGTTATATGTCAAAGGCGGGAGCAGGAGCGGCTCTCATTAAAAACCTCCACCGTTTTTCTCCTCCTGACACCTACTTAAGGTGATAGGCTGAATTACCCCAGCAATGCTCAACATGCACACACACCACCCCCCACATCTGTCATTTGAAATGTCCGCCTGACTGGATTAAAGCAATGGGGATGGGGGACAAGGGGAGCCAGTGGCACTGTCATCCTCAAACATGAAGACATATGTTGTTGAAACAATGACCAGCAAGTCACACATACTGAGTTTTAAAACTGCCACAGGTGGAAAGAAAACCGAAGCTTGCCATAAACAAAAATGAATTGACAGAATATGATCTTACTGTCATTTCCTTTTTTCTTTATAACCCTTTTACTGTAGGAACTAATATGGATTTTGGAATAATACACCAAACCAGCAAAACCGATAAAGTCCTTAAGAGATATTAAAGGTACATTATAGTGAGATGAGAAAAATACCATAAAGAGCACTTCCGTTATTGATCACACTGATAGTCACTCAAGCAATATTAGAGCGATCATCGGGTATTAAAGCGCAGCATAAAGGCATGATAAGGTCGTTATTTTAAGTAACTATTGATTGACAAACTCACCCTGTAGTGATAGGCCAATTAAAGTATAATTAGTTTGACTATGAATACAAATAAGTCATAAAAGATGTATTAAGGGACACTGTTTTCCTGTAGTCATTTGGAATAGGTCCTTATGTGATTTTTTCCTCACGTCATCTGAAGTTTCTCCCTCAACTTGACCACAGAGATCAATACCCTCTGATCGATATAAATGACCATGAATATTCCAGGCTAACCTGAGCGAGAAAGAGTGAAGGAGAGGAGAGGAGCGAAGAGAGGAGGCAGATGGAGTTTTGAGATGGATGGATTGAATGAAAGGAGGGAAAAAGATGAGGAGGAGAGAGTGTGGCGCCTCTGTGACACTGTGATGGATGCTAATGAGCCAGATATGCATGCATCCAATTTTGGGAGTGTTTTACTCTTTTGGATTTATGCACGAGTAAGTATTTTTAATTAAATTCTCTTGACTTGTTCGTGATAAATTAATTATATTAGCGGAGATAGAGTAAAAAGATGGTAATGGAAAAAAAGCCACTTCGGTAGAGATACTAAGCCTCCCAATTCTTCTTCTTCTGATAATTTAAAGTAGATTGCTGTATATAGCGAAGCAAAACATGGAAATCAACGAGAAAAGCATTTGTAATTTATATGACAAGTTGAATTTTATACCAATAAAACAATATGCATGTTATTAAAGATATTTCACTAGAAAAACTGTCACACATGAATTTCTGCATATCTTGCATATAAAATAACTTTTATACATTGGAAAGACGCTTGTTTTGATATGCATACTGTGTCATATTAAGTAAACATAGAAAGGATTACAATTTAAGCCACGTAATTGATGTAAGTCATGTGCATCCAAGTTTTCTGGACCGTTACATTTGAAACTGAAATAAGAAAGTATACAAAATGTTCTGTATATAATTTAATGTATGGGTTTATACATGAGAGGAAATAAAAATAAAAACCATAACCGGGTTTTATTCTTTGAGTAGGTGCACGGTAAAAGCAGTCTTACCGGGGCTGGACCGCGGAGCCAGCGAGGACTTGAGTCTCCAGGCGCTGAAGTCGGACGCTGTTCTCTGAAAGACGAAGGGGACCGGCAGGGGGACAAACATGGTCCTCTGTCGACCTGGTGGTCGTTGTTTTTTTGTTTTTTATTTTAGTCTCACTTTTCTTCTTTTCTCATCCGTCGTCCTTCCGTCGTTCTTTGGCCTTTTCTTCGTATGCTTTCCAGGTTTACGGACCCCCGGGTTGTAAAAGAAGCGTGGATGCTTTGAAAAAAACTTGGCTTTTTCTTCCGTCAGCGGTTTCCCATTTCTCTTGGTTGGCTTTGGGATGCAGACGGATATTGTTCCCCTTACTTCTCGGGAGTCTGACACACACACACACGCAAACACACACACATACACACACACACACACACACACACACACACACACACACACACACACACACACACACACACACACACACACACACACACGCGCGCGCGCGCGCGTACAAAGAGCGATGTGCAGTACGCGCAGCGGCGGCTTTGGGAGAAGGTGTAAAGCTATCAGTGGTTATCCATACAGGCTAACACAGGTGGCTGGACAGAGGATGATCTGTGTTACCATCGTGAGTCTAGCTGCTCTCCACGGACACGATTACACTCCATGTGTTGTGTCCAGACTCTGCGTAAAGATTTGTCTCTCGGCAGGGTTTGCTTTGGTTTAGGTTTCGGAAAAAAGAAAAGATTTCTGTTCCTGCTGAAAAGTCTGTCCAAACGGGTGAAAACTGTCCGTGAAACACTGCTTCTCCTTTTTGGTTTTCGTAAAGATTTGGTTAGTAGCTTGCTGGTCTGCTGAAGGACACATGCACTCAAAGCGACACAATAATAAAATGCATTATTTGGTAAAAAGATGAGGAATAATCGAATAATAAAGTAAGGCTACGCAGGCACCTCCTGTCTGACTTTCGCTCCTCCCTCTCCTCCCGTCGCTGCTTCTCCCTCTTTCTCTACCGCGGGTCACTAATTAAAGCAAAATCAATAGATAAATAAATGAATAAATCCATATCAATAAGTACACCTGTCTTCTCCTTTCCTCCTCCACTGAAGCACGAAAAAAAGAGGAGGGGGAAGCGATGTCTCTCTTTTTTATTTTTTACGCTGTAGTGTCTTTTCTTTGGCTCTGCTCCGCCATCCGCTGGTGTGTGTCTCTTTCTCTCTTCCGCCGCTCTCCTCTGTGTGTTATCCAACGTGTGTGTGTGCGCGTCTCTGCGTCCCCTCAGTTTATTCTGGGAACCCCGGTGGTTTCGGTCCTTCACCGCGCAGACTGAATGCTCTCTGGCACGGCAAAGCGCTCCGTCCTGGAGAAAGACGGAGATACCCAGCCCCCTTTTTTTTTTTACCCCCTTTCCTTTCCCTCCCCTCTCTACCCCCCTTTTCTCCCTCTTCGCCCCAACACTCATAAGCACGCTACGGCCCCACTTTCTCCATGCATTTTCATGTATTGACACTTTCTGATCTGCATTGAAGTTGGAGCTAGGCCTATATATTGAAGGCACATTTATATTCTGTTACATTTTTGGGAAATACACACATACACACACACTTCTCGCCCTCTTCCTGACCGCGGTAATCCCGTACAAGGCGAGCACAGATCCGGCCAAGTGATCCTCTAATTACTTCATTATAATGAAGCCAATAATCACATCATCGCCTGCGACATATCGATCGGCTCTTCACAATGCGCGGACATGAATTCAAAGGGGGGGGGGATCTTGTATGTATATTTCAGCAGGTGGATCTCTCCCCTCTCTCTCCCCTACCTCTCTCATATAGATTTACGTGGGTCTGGCTAACGCAAGGTCACCAGCAGCACTCAACTAATGTATTTATTTTCCCCTCACAGAGGTGAATTATCAAAGCCTGCAGAGCCACGGGTGTTAAATTAGTAATTATTTTAAGCTCGGTGAGGCTATGTACTTGTGTGCGTAAAATGTGCGTAAAATGTCAGTTGAGCTGAATCTAAATTGACTGTTTTTCCTATTAAGGGTCGGTGGTGTGTGTGTGTGTGTGCGTGTGTGTGCGTGTGTGTGCGTGCGTGTGTGTGTGTGTGTGTGTGTGTGTGTGTGTGTGTGTGTGTGTGTGTGTGTGTGTGTGTGTGTGTGTGTGTGTGTGTGTGTGTGTGTGTGTGTGTGTGTATG
>NW_011336806.1:7693-13644 GCF_000735185.1 Notothenia coriiceps | reverse complement strand
CAAGACTCCCTGTGAAGTTGTCACGTGAACCTTAGGACCCATGATCACGTCTATATGTAGTAGACTAAACTTATTATTATTAAGTTTTTATAAATGTTTATGTTTTTGGGGGTTTCTTAGTGGGTCTGATTGTTGGGATCAAAGCCCCGCAGGAAGTGCGCCGGACTCTGAGAAAATATTTGTTGTGTCCAGACGGCGGTACTGAAACTTCCGATCATTCCGTGACGTCACTGGGCCCAAGATAGATTGCGTTATGAACGGCCTAGATGCTGAGAGCGGGAGCTCGGGGGGCGGGGCTTAAGGGGCAACTCAACTGCACATGCTCTATGAGCGCACATACGGGTACGTCTGCTCTGACAGCCAGGCATGATGGAGTAATCTGTGCGTTTCGCTCTTCTCAAAAAAGTTGGGCCATTTTGTCTTTCATGCAATGAGCAGCTCTCATAGGAAAGAACCCGCCTCCCCACGCTGGTATCCAGTTTCTTATTACAGTGGCTTTAGTTGAATACTCGATTCTGATTGGTCAATTCAGAACACGTGACACTTTGTCAATACCGAACAGACAGACCGCTGTCAAGCACTTAATGACCGTTGTTAAGGACGCTCACATCTGCAAAAAGAAGTCCGGTCGATTGAACTGTATACAGTTTGGCCGAAAAGACAAGAAGGAAAAGAAAGCAGCGGAGAAGTAACGGGGCAGAAACCCTCGTTTTTACGCAACGGTCCAGACATAGACATCAAACGGCAAAACATATTCAGTTGCCAGTTACTGCATTAGGGCAGGGATATCTAGATACTTTCCAAGGTTTGACATAATGAATTGTGCTACTTTTAAAGCAAGCGGCGATGTTTTCAAATCTGTATTCTATAACACATAGGTTTGAGCAAGCTCTCTGATTGGTCAATAGGCGTGTTTGATTCCACGATCAAACAACGATCAAATAGAACGTGCCTAATCACAAAGTATCCAGTGGCCTACACACGCCACTAGCCTACCGAAACTACTTCCACGAGCCTACATCGTGTGGTTTCCATAGCGACGTTTAGCGACACACAGCCGTTACACTGTTATAGTGCCTACATTGTCCCTCGTTGAAAATCGGTAGCTACAAAATGTCAAATTTTAAAGTTAATTTTGATTTGTTGGGGGGCCTCAGTATTGATGAATGGTTGGACATGGACACAGACCACAAAACCAACGAAAGATTTGCGGCTGTTTCAACTGACGAGTTGAGTGCGTTGGAAAAAAGTCGCAACGAAAAGAGTACATTGGCGTCAACTACCTGGGCTGTCAAATGTCTCAAAGCGTTCCTAAAAACCCAGGAGAAAATGGTGGATTTCGGAACAGTGTCCAAACCGGAGCTGAACAGCTTACTGTACTATCGTTACCATGGGAACTACTTTCTAGGAACTACTTTCTGACGGAGATTAACTCAAGCAGAAAGCGTAGGTTTGGGAGCAAATTAGCCCACATTATGAAATTATTTTACGATATTGTTGATTACAATGATAGTTTGTGTAATAGAATCGCAATCATACACTTGAGGCCGTTCTTGAACGTCATTATTGGTACTCCAGTACTCCAGTACTCCAGTACAGGCGTACAGACCTAGACTCCAGTACAGGCGTACGGACCTCGGCGCAAGCGCCTCGGTCCTGCCGCAGTACTGTCGTACCAATAATGACGTTCAAGAACGGCCTCTCGTGTATGATTGCTTAAATCAAAAAACTCCTCAAAAACGCTATCGAAGCAGTTCCTGCCGTTGCTACGTTAGTTCAAACGGTAACAACAGACTATTTTTCTTAGCGGATGCATGTCAATTTAAATCAATACATACAACTATTTTTTAAATCAATAAAATCATTTTATAAATCCACAAAAGCATTTCAATTAATATTTGGGACTCATATTGTTACTTTGTTGAGAATGTGGCCATGTAATAAGCGGGATAATGTGCAGCGACGTGGTCATTATGGGGAAAAGAACACCGACGTCGGGCTCCTGATCGGCATGACCAAGTCACTGCACATTATCCCTTACGTAACATACACCTTGCCGCTTTTCAATTAGAATCATCCAGCTTCATTACCCTCCTCTCTTTAGCTGCACTGCAGATTCTACAGCATGCAACAGTTCCCTAGCATAACCACACACAAAAGTCGAGTACAATCTCATGGCCGCAATTCCAAGGCGTTTCATTATATACGCCCACAGTCACTTGGAATTCTATAGGAAAATCTATGAAGGCAACAAGAAGTTTGGTTTTAAAGCATGTGCTGTACATAGAGATACGCATTAGCTCTGACTTCTTCATTGTTGCATCCCAAATGCCAGATTTCATCACCATAGATGCTTCCCCCATGGCCCTCAGCCCTACATAGACCTGACTGTTTACACACTACACTTTTAAACTCACATTTGGGGGAAGTGAATGGGCTCTTTTGGTACAAGCATGGCGGTCAGTTGCCGACTGTATCTGTGAGCACCCTTCCCAGGCCTGATTCAGGAGTTGTTTTAGTGATCTGGAAGAAGAAACAACTTCACTATAACAGGAAGAAACCTTAAGCAGACTTGGATAATGGGTGGATGGCCATCTGCCTCAAATTGCGTATAGTTGAAAAGTTAGCAGTGAATGTGCACTTGATGTATATTAAGTTCTAATACTACTTTTATTCCCTCTTTGGGACATGACACCATCTAAACCCGCTGTAACTGACCATTTAAACTAGCCAGAGCTGCTTTCTCTGCAAAGAATGAATACTAGACATGTTTTACAGCCACCTGTAAAGTAAATAGAAGGCAAAGGTTTTTGAAACTAAAGACTTCTGAAGATTTTGGGAGGCACTTTAATACTTATAAAGATGAAAGGATGTGAAAGTATTGGCAGCAGGGCAGAGCAGGTAGATAAGAGAGTAGTACTTAGATGCCTCCTGCAACTCATAAAATCTATCAATAAAAGTATTTCACTTAAGAAAATTGACTGGAGATGACACCGCAGCGTTAAAGTAAATATACCCAATGGTACAACAGCATAGAGACATACTGTAACGGCTCCTACACACGGCGGCGTGCGTTGCCGCTTCAACACTTCTGCCCATTCACTTTGAATGGGGTGACGTCACGATTAGCCGAACTGCATTGTGGGAACAAAGCGTAGCTTCTCTCGCGGTGCTCGCTGCAAAAGTAGAGCAATGTTCTACTTTTGACGCCTCGATGGAGGCGTCAGCCAATCGAATCATATGCCAGTACAAGCTCTAGCCAATCAAACCGCGTGCTTGTGTGTCTGGGGCGGGAGATTCATGTGATTGGTTGTTGGTCGAGTTTCAGCTCCCCCCCCGCCGGCAAGTGACAACGCACGCCGCCGTGTGTAGGGGCCGTAAAGGTGGATAGGAAGCAAGAGGAGAGCCATAGACATGTAGAAAGAAAATATCTGAAGGTATGGCAAGGCAACATGCCGTAGGACTTCAATTGGGTTAGGTGTGTGTGTGTGTGTGTGTGTGTGTGTGTGTGTGTGTGTGTGTGTGTGTGTGTGTGTGTGTGTGTGTGTGTGGTGGGAGGTGGAGGTGGGGTTGATCTGGGGCCAATCAATAGCGTCAGGCTCTCTTACGACCCCTGAGTTCCTCCTGGCTTGGCTGCCAGGCTGGAAATCAATGGGCCGGGCCAATAACTCAGGATGGTGTGTGGATTAGTGAACTGTCAACTAATCAGAGAGTTACTGAATCTGACATCACAGCTATTAACCTATCGATGTGACACTTGGCACTGACACACACTCACACACGTGGTATATATATATATATATATGTATTGATGAACACACACACACGTATAGAAACACATGTGTAGTAAATGCGGCTGTTGATACACGTATGCGAGTACACGATCACTTTCCGATGGATGTGATATATTCTCACACACACACATGTTTTAAGCATATCAATGTACAGTATGTTCTCGTAAACTAAAACTACTTCATATATTAACAAAAACTTGCGGATGAATATTTCTGATTATAGGAGTATAGATCAGAGCAACTATAAACATTGAGTTTATTATGGGAAAACACTTAACACTATAACCACCCTATTTATAAAGGATGTTTCAGGACAGGAGTAATAAATAGTTTGTAATAACACACAATGATGTACTGTAGCTGTTAGGAAGCATAGGTGTTTATTCATGTCTTCATGCATTTGTGGAGGCTGGTGAATACATATGAAAGACTATATATTAAATACATGTATTATTATATAAAATATGTCTTCATGGTGGAATTTATCATTTATGAATATAACCACATTTAGTGTACTATGAATTATTTATTAAATGTTGGTGTACCACTTATAAATGCTGAATAAGGGGGACTTAAAGCAAAGCGTTACCATCAAAGTATTATCGGCTGTCAAACGGCCCGTCCGCCTGTACACAATTAACTGATAGAAACACAATATGATTTGTAATTATTTCATTTATTTTCATTTGGATTCTAGTTCTATCGATACATCTGTATTACTCCTACAGTGGGAAATCCCCTTCATTGAAAAAGTGCCTTTACTTCTCAGTAATTGAATGACTAATCAATAAACCCTTATTTAGAGAGGACAGCGTGGGAAATGGTGTGTTCAACTGCTCAAATCAAACTTTTGAAGAGAGACAAAGACACAATTATATAACTCACTATTCTTGTAATTGTAGGAATAAAGACATACTTTAAATGGAATACAAAACAAAGAAAGCTCCCTCTGGTGGGAATTTGGGGATTTAAACCTTTGCAGACCATTTACATGCACACAAATCATATAACCTACTACAGGGAAGTGAACACCCTAACAACCTAAAAACACAATAGGGCCTCTTTAAAAGGTATTCCGCTGGTAAGTACTGTATTTCTCAATATATCAATTATGCTGTAAGTGCTGACAGTGACTAAGCCTTGTTTCATGCATACTGAAAAATGCATTAGTTCTAGAATGCGTGTGTTTAAGCCTTGAAGTAATAGGAAAATAAGCTCATAAAAAGCTACTTTTGATGGTTCCTTTTAAAAGACATATTCAAACTCTGAATTTTCCGCATGGGACATATAAGCCCTGCACATTCCTGTCAGCTGAAAAAGGTGTCTTTTTTTTCCACGTAATAAGCAGGGTAAGCTGAGTTTAGGTGGCTTTACTCTGCACTACATCCCGGCTTTTTATCCACAATTCATATCCAGATTCCTCTGTGCTTCTTTAATACGTAGACTCTCTGATCTTTTCACATTCTCATGTTCCTCTAGTGTGGAACTACAGGCTTATTCTGTGTCAAGGGTGCCGGTTCGTTTTACATTATTCTTGTCCATTCTTCCGGCCTTTTCTACTCTTTTTTTGGGGGGGGGTTGAAAGGAGATTATTTTGGGGGGGTAATTCCGTTGAAACCTCTCTGAAATAACTTGACTCGGCATGTGCCTATACAAGGCTCCACAAAAGGCTCCAGGAATACTATTCAGTAATGGGGTAAAGCAACAGAAGAAGCAGGACAAAAAGCCTGTGTGTGTGCGCATGTGTGTGTGCGAGCAGCTAAAATGAGGGAGAGAAAAGAGAATGAATTCACCTGAGAGAAAATAAGACAGCTAGCGGGAGAAAGGAAAAAAGAGGATGAATGAGCAGCGTGAAACCAGTGGAAACTAATCAAGTGTTGAGAAAAAAGAGAAGACGCTTGTTTGATATCCAGAAAAAATAACCTTTTTACATGTATTTATTAAGTGTAAGCCCTTTACAGATGAATGTAATCATCATCTTCTTACCATTAATTGTAGTGTCTGCTTTTTGGGGTAAGACTAGGGTAAATAAGATGAGGGTCAACATTTGAATGGTTAACTTTGATGGAAGAAACCAGAAATCAGTCAGTCATTTTTCATGTTTAAGTGTAATTTTCTAAAGAAATGGCTTAAAGAAGGGAAAGGAAAACAGACGAC
>NW_011336806.1:7201-7658 GCF_000735185.1 Notothenia coriiceps | reverse complement strand
GATGGAAGAAACCAGAAATCAGTCAGTCATTTTTCATGTTTAAGTGTAATTTTCTAAAGAAATGGCTTAAAGAAGGGAAAGGAAAACAGACGACATAAACAAATCTGAGAACATGTTTAAAAATTAGCAAAAAGCTGAATCACAAAAAGAGGCAAGCGGACTAAAAATCAGAGGGGGGGGAAAAGAAAAAGGCGTAAGCGAGTTCATACTGCTGTGTAACGATAAGAGAAAGACAGAGAGGGAGCTGAAAGAAAGAGGAATGGAGGCAGGTCACAGCGTTACAGCCACCAAGAGAAAGGCGAAGGGTGGAGGTGGGTGTGGAGGAAGAGGAGGGGGTCATGGGCCTCCCACACACTCCGGATTAGGAAACATATGCAGTGGAGTAGCGAAGGGATTAGGGGGTGAAGGAGAGCTGGAAGAAGGAAAAGAATGTTTTTTTTGGAGAGGAGAGGAGGGG
>NW_011336806.1:0-7165 GCF_000735185.1 Notothenia coriiceps | reverse complement strand
TGGTACCTAACGGGCTTCACACACGAGACAGACCTCTGGGGAGGAGTTTGCTCATAATTTTTGGAATAGTTAAGTCTGCTAGTAACTACGTTTTTGTAGGCCGTCTCTCGCTTTTTTCTGTATGGCTGTAAAGCCATACTTAATGTACGCTGCCTCGTACCTTCTGATTTTAATTGGCCAGGAGTTCTTAGGTTTTTTTGCAGCAGTGTCCTCCACAGCAGGGCTGTTGGTCGGTTCCGTTGACCTGTTCTTTGTCAAAAACCTGTCCATTTTGAGCTAGCTAGCTTGCTCGCTTGAGGAGCAAAGCAGCTTGATAAATGGCGCAAACCGCCAGGTCTAAACATGACGTCATGGCGTCGTGAACGATGTTTTGACTGGTAGGCAATCAGAAAAATGACTATGGCAAATTATATGTTCCATTATTATAAATTATATTTTATAATTATGATTTTTAAAAAAAAATCAGATTTAAAATATTTATTAAAAAATAATTAGAATTTTTTTTTTTTGTCTTTCCTTTTTTTTTCTTATCTTCCCTCCAATTTTCTGAGGCCCCCCTAGCGCCCCCTGGCGGCCCCCCAGGGGGCCGCGGTCCCCACTTTGAAAACCACTGCCCTAGGCGACCGCCTGTGTTGCCTATGCCAGTAACACAAATACTACAAATCTACATAACAAACAATCAAAAAGGAAAAAGGGTTTCCACTTATTATTATAAAAAAAAAAAATACTATTTGTATATAGGGGAAACACTGATACTATTAAGGTCTTTTGCAGAAAGTTCCTTGAGACGCATCAGATATTTGAGGTATGTTAATACTTAATAGTCATACTGATAAGAGATTCCCTGAAAGTAATTTTCCGTTTGAATTGGCACAACTCTAAAATTATCTTTTTTTTTATCACCTTAGATTAACTATCTTTGAAATAATGTGTGTTTATTGCATGCTGTAATTCAAAAACTGTGAATAGAGCATAGCATTTGCATTGCATTTTGGGCCAATGGGGAAAACGTGCAGAGTAAAATTATAGCAAAAATCCAGAAAAAAGAGTCTTATGTAATTTTGAAATTCAAATTTATTTGAGTAATCCAGATCTCTAATTACGTTATGATGGCACATCTCAACAGTTGGTGTTGCATAACCACGTTGTGTTGAAAAATCACTATATGCTGCCATTTTATTTGAGTTCTCAGTAAGACGTTTTTGTACATATAATGCACTCACAAAAGATGAAAAAACATGTCCATGGCAGGTTCTCTGTGCTATGGTCTGTTTAAGTAAACTGCTAAGTACTCGGTAAGTATCACAGAATCAGACACAGCTAGAGGAACATTGACAATTTATAACAATTTGTAAAAAAATCCAATGATATTTAAGGTGTTCTCTGTAATGACTTTTGGTTTTCTAACCCATTTATGTAATTATTCTATCTCTTGAACTGAAGTTAAAATCAAAATGCTTTTCTGTTTTCTCTTTTTGTTTCCTTTAAGGAAAACCCTCTCAGATCATCACAGAGTCATTGGCCACATTGTATGGGAACTAAACAGAATGCATTTCAACCTTTTTTTACTCATTCTAACAATTTTCTCTATGTGCTTCTTGTGTCCGCAGCAAATAATGGCAATCAAAGGATGGCGCCAGCAAGCGGCCTCACTCCCTTGTCTCCCTCCGAGTCCTTGCACACCAATCTCGTCACCCCGGAGGTTCAAAGATGAAGGTGAGTGGGTGGGAGGAGGAGGGGGAGGAAGGTAGAGGCGGGGATGCAGGATGAAAGCGGGGTGGAAATACGCCTGGCCGAGCACTNATTTAAATTGGATATTCTATCCAACATCGATATAGCTTCTTTCTTTCACAGCAGCATTGGATCAGTTCAGTTGTGCAGCATTGGATCAAAACAAAATAAAGCTTTTTATTTTGTTTTGATCCAATGCTGCACAACTGAACTGATCCAATGCTGCTGTGAAAGAAAGAAGCTATATCGATGTTGGATAGAATATCCAATTTAAATAAAAAAATAACCTTAAGGGACAACTTGAATGCTTTTTTTTCTCTTAATGCATTGCATAAAGATCGGATCGGGAAAAATCGGTATCGGCAAATTGTCAAAATCAAATGATCGGAATCGGATTTTGAACAATTGAAATTTTTCAAAAAAAGGTGATCGGGACATCCCTAGTGGAGACTATCCTGCTGAACAAACGTGTAAGTATCATAAAAGTGTGTTTGCCACTAATCTTATATACTGCCATATTCCACTTTTTTTGTTGAGGGAGCTCTTGTGAAGTAACTTACAGGTCAGTCTACAAAACTCCATTATCACATACCTTGTCATCGATGGTGTCAAACTTAGTGAGAACAATCCCATCAATGAGGCGAGGCTTTTCAGACATGGAGTGGTCGGCCAGAGCCTGGTTGAACTTAACCTGAAGACACGGGGAAAGGAAACATGAGTCACTCGTGGAAAAACTGGTGACAGCTGAGTAAACATCTGTCCACCACACAGATTACTGGAGCAACACTGCCCTCTGCTGGAGAGTTTTTAAAACAGCAACATGAAAACGAACCTGTTTGGTAAGTGCACGTTTTGTTCAGCCGGATAATGTGGATAATCGATCGATTTATGACTGTTTTACAAAACGTGCATTTATCAAACAGGTTTGTTTTCCACAGACCTTATTTCGAGCTATTTTCCAAATACCAAAGCACCACTCTATTAGTGTTGTTGATTTAAGGGTGAGCTGAAACTAAGCCTTCAGTCTGTGCATGAAACTAAATCTAACGTAACAAAGGGAATCAATATACTGCTTTCCACATTTGAATCCAACGTGTGTGTTCTTACCAGCTGGTCAACTGCCTCATTGCCAACCAGAGCCTCTCCAACAAACAGTACTAGGTCAGGCATGTTGATCGCGATGAGTTTGGCCAGCGCTGTCATCAGGGGCGTGTTGTCCTGCATACGCCCAGCAGTGTCCACCAGCACCACGTCGAAAGTCTGGTTGCGGGCTGAAGAGTTGGAGTACATGTTATTTGACCATTTAGGTGGCATTTATGCTTAATGGGAATGGCATGTGAAATCAACAAGGAACAAAATCTTAACAGCTAGGAATACAGAAGCGTAATTTATCGAAATCGCTAAATGGGCTAGTCCATACTTTAAATGCTAATAAGTGTTAAATTATGAATGGATTTTGGAGCTGCAGATATATCCTGGCCTACAAATCATTTACTTCAGACTTAACAAAATAAAATACACCCTGATCAGATTAACATATATATCCAATGATAATAAAAGTAATCTTGTAAAAAAAAAATCAATCCTTCCAATACAGTGAAGCATAACAAAATGATAATCGCAATTTGTTATTTATCCAAATTGTGCAGCCTTAGTTAGGAAATAGATATTTTACCATAGGCAATGGCCTCCATGGCGATCCCAGCAGCATCCTTCCCGTAGCCCTTCTCATAGAGCTGGACCACGGGGCGGCCCCCGTGCTGCTCGGGGGGGTGCAGAGAGTTCAGGCGGCGCTGGTGAGTGCGCAGCTGCTCCACGGCTCCGGCTCGGAACGTGTCACAGGCCGCGATCAGCACAGTGAAACCGTTCTCTATCAGCCAGAAGGAGATCTGGAGGACCAGGGAGGAGTTTACATGAACATGTGTGGGGCACAATGTGGGCACGTTTCAATGCAACACATGAACGCTGAAGAAAATATGGCTACAACTTGCGCTGGGCAAAAATACAATAATCAATTCACTTTTTTCACAAAAGACAATTTGACAATTTAGCTGTTTGAATTCAGGGTTGTAAGAAATGTAAGGCTGTTTTAAATGCTTAATGATGCTGAATATACTTTAAGTAACCAGAAGGGTAGTGATATTTAAGTGAGAAGAGATATGAAATTCCTTTGTGTGCATTAGTTAAGTTTCATTTTTGTATTCCTATTAATCTTAATACTATATTTCAAATATCACTTAAACAACATCAGTTTGCAGAAATAAATGCAAAAAAGGAACAAAAACTGCAAAAACATGTTTTGTTCCTCCTCAAGCTTCCGACATGACAAGTGAAATGACTGCTATCGAAAAGCAAAAAGCATATGACTGCACATGACCTATAATATTCAATTATTTAATATCATAGCATTATACTCATCTCCTTGACATCATTCTGAAATTATTTAAGTATTCACTTTAGTGTGGTTTACCTGTAGGCCATCAACAATGATTTAACACTACACTAGTATATCTGGGTTAAAGCAGCTATTTCAATCTACTGTGTTATGCACGTTAACAATTTCCCAAACTTAATTGGGATTTTGTTATGCTGTTTATTTTTAATTAACATAATTACTATGTTACACCCAAGAGGCTCCAAGTGCTCTTGGGTGTTCCCTTTAGATGACAGGCATGTCTAAACATGTTCTCCTCACATAGAGATTGACGTGACCTCTTACAAAACAATGCCAAACCTACCCAGTAAACCCCTGAGCCTAGAACTAGTTATCCGTGTCAGCAAACAAAGAGGCTCCTACAGGAAATGGTCTAATTGGAGTACATGTCATTACACTCAGTGCTTGAATTTGAATACAAAAGGTGCCAGTACTCTGAATCAGCAACTGTTTCAAGTCCATTTATTTATACAGCCCAAAAACAAGTATTTGGCTCAAAGTCATAGTATATCTTATAATGCTGGTGGGTTTGTCTCTTTACTGTATATTTTAGAAAGGCTCACTGTACTTAAACAAAATGACTCAGGGTGCATCTGAGATTAGAGGGGGTGCAGTGGTAAAGTGCTATTTTTATAAGTGGGGAGTGGACCTGACACCCTCTAGGGGGGTCCGGGGGCATGCTCCCCCGGGAAGATTTTTTTTTTAAATATTGAAGTTAGATGCATCAATCTGGTGCACTTTGAGAGCAACATGAAGAGATATATGGATACCTCTCAACATCCATAATGAAACAACTGTAAACAGATTTACTTTTTCTTTATGGATATAAAAGAAAGTAAAGCCTGACTCCTGGCGGCTGGTGAAATGACTCCTCGTCCCTGAGTACACTTAACATCTTTCAGCAGGAAAGGAGAGAGGGAATCCTTATCCGGCGACAACCGTCTTTTCACACTATTATTAAGCCACGCTAACATCTAACGTTATGTGATGTCTTTTCTGCTCTAGTCTATCGCTGCAGCGCGTCATGAGATGCGTCATGAGATGCGTCATGAGGTGCGCCATGAGATGCGCCATGAGATGCGTCATGAGATGCGTCATGAGATGCGTCATGAGATGCATCTAGGGCTGTATCTCAGGTCGATTAAATGGAATCCTTGCGTCCCTCACTTGCGTTGTTTCCCTGCGTTTAGTACTGCGTACCGGCCCAATTCAAGCACTGATTACACTATTAACACAGAAAACTCACCTTGGCCAGGTTGGTGGACTTCCCCACCCCGTTGACCCCACAGAAAGTGATGACAAAAGGCCTCCGCTGGCTCTGCGCATCCATCACATCTCTCAGAATATCCACCCTCCGCTTGGGCTGCAGGATCTGCACCAGAGAGCCCTGCAAGGCCTGCTTTACAGTTGAGGCCACAGCTACACAGAAACACACACAAACACACATTCAAGTTGTGCTTAGATCCCCCCCTTCATATTTAGTGACACAAACTGTATCATATAGTTATACTACATAATTATAGCTCGGCTGAGGTGAGAGCACCAGAAAGGGGACATATTATCAATATGATTATACAACTTTTAAGGCCCTTCATGATTGGCTATGAGCTGTTATCAAGATACTGCCTATTATGTTATTTAATTGGAAAACACTACACAGACTGGCCAGTTTGTTCTTTTAGTATTGATGTATTGCTAAATCTAAAGCAAAAAGGCTCATATTATAAATAATCTACAACGTCAAATAAGCACATGGTGTCGCAACACTTCTCATATTTGACTTTATAATATGTGAGATGTTTACAAGTACAACATTCTTGTCTGGGCAACATTTTAAATCCTATCCTGTGCAGATGAACCCGAGGGAAAGTTCCTGTTTTAATCCATTTACTGCAGTAATCATCAAGACGATGATGTGGAGCACCATTACTGTAATCACATTACTTTCCCCAGCATGTAGACTGGTGCGCTCAGAGAAGGACGAGTACATTGCATTGAAATAATGATAATTAAAAGGAAGTGGGAGAGGATGCTGCGAAGGTTACTTACTGGTGAATGTGCCCATGACTTTGCCCTCCAGTTTGATGGCTACAGAGTCACAGAGCTTGGAGGAGATGTCGGCTGCGACATTCTTTGCTATAGGATTATAAGAAGAATGAATAACAGAAAAGTTCATTTTAAATGTTGAAGAAAAGGAAAGGGGCAGTTAGAGATATGTGATGTCGTACCGATGAGGTGGTCCTTCATCTTCTCCAGAACTGGCTCCATGTCCTCCCGGGTCAGGCTCTTGGAGCCCACGAGGCCCTTGAGCATCCCGAACATGCCCCCAAAACCCCCGCTCTTCTTGGAGCTGAAAAACAAAAGAATTGACTATTATTTATATTGATTTAATTTTTTTGACTTACCGGAATTTTCGGACTATAAGCCGCGCCTTTTTTCCCATTTTTCGACCCTGCGGCTTATATAACGGTGCGGCTAATCTATGGATTTGTACAGCTAACGGCCACTAGGGGACCTCCTAAATCTATGGATTTTACAGGTTACAGTCCACCACCTTTAACTCTATGGGCTCTATGGCCGGTCCGCGCCCCCCACCTTTAAGCGGCGGGCTCCAGCAGGAAAAGCTGGAGGCCGGAAAAGAGTGAGACAGGTAGCGCGCAAAAGTAAAAGTGGAACCGAGAGTGGTACGAGAGACAGTACGAGAGCGAGACAGTTTGTCCCCGTACCACTGGTTGAAAACCACTGCTGTAGATCACTGCCGGTACGTGCGCTGGGAGCGCACCGTTTAAGTTTGAAAGTTGAAAAGTGTGTGTGTCTGAAACGCTATGTGATACAGTACAGTTTACACAGCACACTGTTCTGTAGCTACTATTGCACTAAATGGTAACACTTGAATACGTTATGCAAATATGCAACTTGTTTGTTGAAATGTTAATAAATGGGAGCTTCCTCAAACAGCCATCTCTTTCCCGACAATCCCCTCTGTGCACGAACCCTTAC
>NW_011336805.1:164162-172349 GCF_000735185.1 Notothenia coriiceps | reverse complement strand
AATAAAAGAACATTGTACCTTGGAAATCAATAGCGGGTACATTTTACCCGTTGGCGGTTTTAGGTATACAGCAACCTCTGGCGGTTGTTGTGTAATTAACAAGGATAATCTGGTGTTTTTTAGTCGATGAGTAGTGCAGATATCACTGTAAAATCAATCGACAGTAAGGGGAATACTTACTTCCGGGTGTACAATTCTCCGTTATCCAATGGGAATGGACGCTCACATTTCCTTTAAGGGCAGCCGACACAAACGAATGCCGTGCTTCCATGAGCGTCAAATCCCACCGCAGATGGGAATACATTGCAATCAGTTGAAAGCTATTTTCGTCCCTTTATGAAGCTGAAGGAGCCTATAGGAGCGTCACAACTGCACGCCACGGGACCCTGACCAAACGTCGCTCCTGGACGATTATGGAGTGAGAGTGTGTTGGCAAAACAAATGTGTGTGTGAGCAATACATTCGCAGACTCAGACTCCAGCGAGAAATGAGTAGGTGTAGATGCAGGATCAGGCTCAGATGATGGGATTGGCATTGAGACTGCTGATCACATTAGAGGTGCATTCCGCCTAAACAGGTCACACTGCTAGCTAAGAGTTACTAAATATATCCTTTAAATGTGCCTACATTTAATAACAAATATTTTGAAATTTGAATAAAACATGTTTAAAAGTAACTTAAGCATCTATAATAATGCAAGTGAAGGTTGAGTTCATAATTCAGTTAATTTAGAAAAACAGTAGATTTATCCCAGATGAAAAAATCGCATTCATAATTCTGACATAAGAATTTGGCATTAAAACCCACTCAAATAATTTTAAAGTGAATTCCTTGAACCGCCTTTTAATTACAATTGTAAAATGTTCAAGAATAACAAAAAAAAAGCTATGTTTTAAGTTTTAAAAAGACGAAAATGACTACCTTAATTGGCTGAATACTTTGCCAAAAAAAAAATCAAAAGACCAAGAATACATACATACATTAAGTTTGAATAATGCCGCTGTTTGTGTTGCTCCTCTTATCACATATTTGGACCAACAGACGGGCGAAGACATCACCACAGTGACATATGTTGAAGGTGCCTGCTCCATAATATCCCCCGTTAAAATGACGTCACATTTATCCCGGATCGCAGGATGTAATATGTCTAAGGGTGTGTTTTGTAGAAACAATGAAAACAGCTGCTGCAGAATGTATGACATCACTCCAACATGATACAGCTTGGTAACTGAAAAAGCATAAAACTGTAAATAAATATGAATAACTTTGATTATTCCCAAAGGATTTGTTTATCCTCCACACAGCATGTCATTTGTTTTTTATACACTTGTGATATAATATCTGTTAATCTTAATAAGTATTAGCATTGTGTTGGGAGTATTTCTATCCTTTTTTTAAGTAACACTACCAATACAAAAAGTACTAGATTACAAGTAAAATTCCTGTTTAAAATAATATTTAAGTACTTATTCTTGAGATAAATATTTACTGTAACTGATAAATGAATATAGTTTACATTATTTGATTATATGCATTATAACTTAAATAGGGTAATTAATCTATTGTACTTTATTAACAGTTAGGTAGTTCAGTGTTTCCCGTCATAAGGATCCTAAAATAGACAGATGGTGATTAATTAAAGAGGAAAGAAGAACAAAAAAATATCAAATGGACAATACTTTTTTCATTTTTTAGGAATCCTTTGTGAAATACTGGTCTGTTTTACCTCTTTGGTCCTCAGGCAGTTATTCAAATGAAACTACCTGAGAAGTTTAAAGGGGAATCTCTTTTGGTGAAACTAACTAAGCTAACAACTCGCCGACGAGATACTGATGGTCTGTCAAGATCCCCAATATATAAACCATGAAATAAATCCAGTCTAATTCCATAGTATTAATAGAAGGGTAAAAGTTGCCGGTGCTTTTTAATGGCCGGACTGTCGTCACTAAGCTGAAAATGCTGAAATGTTTTGACAATATAAATTATATTATGTATAGGACTATTGAAATTACAGATATATTAAATGTTTCTGCCAAATGTTTATTCACGCAAAAAAGTATTTTGACCATCACTAGTCACTTGAACTGTCAAGTGAGTTAAAGCAGCATTTATTAAGATGAAGTGAATTATAAAGTTCTGTTATAATGCATTTATGATTTTTAATAAAAAAATGTACAAAAATATATTTATATTAGGGCTGTCAGTCGATTAAAATATTTCATCGCGATTAATCGCATGATCGTCCATAGTTAATCGCGATTAATCGCAAATTAATCGCACATTTTTTATCTGTTCTAAATGTACCTTAGAGGAATATTTTTCAAGTTTTTAATACTCTTATCAACATATGAGTGGACAAATATGCTTTATGTAAATGTTTATTATCATTTGAACAATGACAAATATTCTCATGAATATTAAACACAACAACCTCTGAACATTACAAATATTCGCCTCAATTCAATCTTGAACCTCTCTCATACAATAATACAATACAAAGTGTGTGTGTGTGTGTGTGTGTGTGCGTGCGTGCGTGCGTGTGTGTGTGTGTGTGTGTGTGTGTGTGTGTGTGTGATGGATCGTTGGAGCTATGTGCAACTCAAGGCATATGCTCGAACGGGAGCTGCCTGGACGCTGCAATCATGTTGCGCGCACTATCCGTGCTGAGTGTGCTGACTTTTCCCACTATGTCCCACTGTCTGGCTACCTGCATAAAGTGAAGTGCTCAGCGCAGTTGTCGGCCAAATGTCACTCCTCTGTTTTCATTTAAACAGCTCCTTATATCCGTTAGCGCAGCTAGCTAGCACCAGATGCTAACAACAACAACAACAACAACAACAACAACAACAACAACAACAACAACAATACACGTAAGGTCTCTCTCTCGCGCCACACATACTGTACACACACCCTCCCGGTCCTCCCGATGGCCAGTCGGTGACTGTCTGCCGGTGAGCGTGGAAGTGTGGTCTGCCGCAAGCGGACGGCAGGAGCGGGGCTGTCAGCATCAGCTTGTAGATGGTATTTTAAACTCGATGCGCTCTGAAACTACGGGGCGGCCGAGGACAACAAATACACATGCGTTAATCGCGTTAAAATAATTAGTGGCGTTAATTTTTTTTTTTTGGGTTAACGCGTTAACTTGACAGCCCTAATTTATATATATTTTTTTAATATTTATTAAACAATAATGACCAATAAGAAAATAAACTTTCATTTAAAAAAAATCTGATATAACTGTGTTCTTTTAGGAGCTAGTTGATATGTCTAATATTTAATCATTTTTGATTCTGTAAATCTGTAACGGATTTTAAAGTGTGTTTAAAAGTGATTTTACCTATTGTGAATGATGGAACACAACAGCATCATCTGGTCAAATTAAGGGCTTGCTGCCATCTAGTGGTTGAGTCCTGCATCTCCACCAAAGATTAACCAGCAACATTATCCATTCCACAGGGAATCTGAATAATGGAGGAGTGGAAAGGCTTGACCTTATCTCATCATGTAAACACCTGCGACAGATTTAATTGAATATATGCACATGTAGAGATGATTGTCCCTAAAAATCTAAACTTGAATTTCCAGCTCCTCTATCAGTTGGTGGATGAATTGGATACGAAAAATAAGCTTTTAAAAAAACTAAAATATTTCATTCCTTTTGCTTGGCTGTCTTTGTGAAGTGGCGCTGCAGCAGGTACACAAACACGGCTATATTCACGACAAACTGGATAAGGCCGATGGAGGAAACTCCGTAGTTCACATACAGGAAGCCACCAACCGTCGGTCCTACTGTACGAAGAAGAGATTGGACGGATGCACACAGCCCCAGCATCGTGCCTGAGGACAAGAGCAAAGCAGGTTTAATAACAACTGGATTACAAAAAGTGGGCCTGTACTCTTCAGATTATTTTCTGTTCTTTTTGGTTTGAGTTTTTAACACATGACACTGAAACATAAGAGAT
Source organism: Notothenia coriiceps (assembly GCF_000735185.1). Taxonomy (NCBI): domain Eukaryota; kingdom Metazoa; phylum Chordata; class Actinopteri; order Perciformes; family Nototheniidae; genus Notothenia; species Notothenia coriiceps. The sequence goes on along the minus strand of NW_011336805.1, from coordinate 168,387 downwards.
TAGAATTCTGTAAAATGACACTTCATTCCCTTAAATAGTTTAAAGCCGCAGTAATCAGATCTGGTTACAAATCAAGTGAACAGAATATCCCTGTGTGAAATGTGAGCCATGGAAAGAGCACTTGCTGTTAATGGTTTTATGAATGTTGTGCAGAAAGGATGCAGGGTGAGCTCACCTGTGTCAGAGGATGGCACATTCTTGGTGAGCATGCTATCTGTGATGACATTAAATGTACTGAGAGCAAACATCATCGGGATGACGGTAAGGCAGAACTGGAACACATTCTGCATGTAAGCCTGAAGAAAGAAAGAAATAGATGTCAAAATAAAATAAAAACGTTTCCGAGCAAGAGGTGCAGGAGATAAAGAAGATATCCCCAGAAGATAAAGTCTAATGAGTTTGGTTATCTGCTCTAGCAGTACTGGCTGGTTCAGACTTGTTGCTTGAAGTGAAATATTTCAACCACTATTGGATGATTGTAGAAGAAATACAAAATGAAGGAAGATATTAGGAAATGATAAACAAGGAAAAAACATACAGATTGAATGATTTGGTTTCACCGAACTGAAACAAAGCTGTTTTTTCAGGTATTATTAGAAATGGACTAGTGCAGTTTTTGAAATACACCCAGCCTATGACAGTATAAGCCTTGCATTTGTGCGTGTGTGTACCTGAGCAAGTCCCACCAAAGAAGAAACTCCTATGGACAGAAGCAGCAGAGAGCCCTCAGAGTATCTCGCAGTCATCCGACCGATCACTCCTCCCTGAATAACCTGAACAAACACCCAGGATTAATTGACTTTGTCTTACAGATAGCATCATGAGTGCAAAAACTCACTTGAAGTGACACTAACCATTGAAGTTATACCAAAATAAGCCATCAGATAGCCGTTCTGCTGGGGTTTCAGCTTGAAGAACTCCATTGCAATGATTGAGAACATTACTTGAAAAATCCCTGAGGAAAGAGAAGAGCAGTACTTCAGAGAACAGAGGATTTATGAGGGAAGAAACATGTGTGCTTCACACAGAGCACATGTGTTCTCTGTGGAATCTCACAGAAACTCTCACCTGATGGTAAACCTGCAATTATCTTCACAACAAAAGTCCGCATCACACCTGGAAACTTCAACAGTCTTGTGATCTCTCCCACGTTGAATATTGACTTGCTTTTGTTCTCACCTGCAGTGAAATCAAAATGATACAGTAAATCTTTAGGAACGATACCCGTTAGTTAAGATTCTGTATAATCTATGACAAGCAAGAAAGGATTGGCAGCTGTCAAAACAACTCAGAAAAACCTTTTTCCAACCATAACACTTTTGTAGCATACTTATTTTGTTTGCTTTTCCCCATCAAACCACTAATAACCGATGTAACACATCAGTGTAACCCAAAATCACAATGTATTTATTAACTAAATTCAAAACAGGATTGTCTAATGTACCTCACACAGACAAGCAGAACTACATCAGAATGGCGTTATGTCAGTTTATTCAGAAGAGGAGAAGGAAAAACTCTAAAGTTTTTTCCCCATAATCCTTAAATCGGACTGCATCTGGACTTTACTGGATGTTGGTGGGAGACGGGACCCCTTTGACTTTTCCTCTGATGGCACCTTGACTTTCTTTGCCCTCTTGGTCGCTTTATTCCGCTGTTTTTCGCTGCGCTGCGCTTTTTTGATGTCCACTAACTCAGTTCCCAGTGTTTCAGTCAGACTTCTGTACATGTTCCTCTCTGCTGTTACGGCCTTGAGCTTCTCTTTCTGGTCCCTGATCGCCGCCTGGCACTGCTCGAACTGCACAGCTACCTCGGTCACTTTTTTCTTCAGCTCCTCACAGAGCTTCTGCGTGGCCCTCAGCTCCTCGGCCTGGGCAAGCAGCTCTTTCTGTAGAGACTGAACCTTCGGGTGAGGCACCTTTTGTCTTGGTTTTTTTATTTTGCGTGGACTTTCTTGGATTATGGCTATTTTTTTCCCCTTTTCCTGCATTTTTTTGCTCTCTTTGAATTTCTCCTTCTGTGTCTGGAGATCTTCCTCACACTTTCGGAGCTCCCGCTTCTGTTCCTCTGCATTGCTTTCAGTGATGCACCTCTCCTTCTCGAGTGTCTGCTTCTCTAGATTGAGGAAGTGGATTTCCTTCATCTGCTTTTTGCACTGACGGTCCTTCTTGTTCGCGCTTGATTGCTGGTAGCAAATCTTTTCACGCAACTCTGAGCATTCGAGTTTGCAGCGCAGCAAAGCGTCATTCAGAATGTCTCTCTCTTTGACCACCTGGTCCAGCTGTTGCTTCAGGTGTTGCTGCTCTGTCCTCTTGGCGAAAGCCCCCTGCTTCACTGATTGGAGCTCTTTTTTAACTGACTCCAGCTCTTCTTTGACAGTTTTATTTTGTTTATGCTCTCTCTTCAGTTCAGTTTGCTGGAAGGCCATCTTCTTACCCAAAGCAGACAGTTCATTTTTGCAGTGCAACAGCTGGTTCCTCTGGTGGTCTCTGTTTTTGATCACATCGTGGATTCTTTGCCGCTCTGCTTTAAACTGCTCACAATCAGTCATCAAAGACTCCACCTTCTTCTTGAGGATCTCGTTCTCCTTTTCCAAAGCTTTGTTTTTCTTCTGCATGCAGAGGAATTCCTGTTGAGCATCGGGAAGGATGGATGACAGGACATAATGATGATAGGCTGAAACGGGGCCTGTCTTGTGCAAATTGTTTTCGTCAGGTGCCAAGCTCTCCATCTTCCCTGTAGATCTCTACAAAGTAACACTGGGTCTCTCCAAGATTTAAAATGTATAGTTTAAAGCCAAGGGGCCCTTCACAAGAGCGGTTTTTACCGCATCGTAAACGCGAGGTCTTGTGCATCTACTTCTCAGGGTCGCTGAGGCAGTTCGCGCTTAATGTTGCTAAGCAACCATCTGAACTTATTCAGGGTGTTGTTCTTTAAAGTTGTATTTAAATAGTTTTCGTGGGACAGCAGTGTTTTCCATGGAAAACGGTGTTTCTATCTCTGCTTTCCTCTACTCGGTGTGTTTGTTTGTGTTTGTGCTGTGTGTGTTTTCCGGACACCGGCACTTGAGATCCGACAGCGTCTGACATCGTGAGACATTTTAGCAGCGGTGCAGGGCTCATAACATGGAAATGGCTGACACACTGGACCGATCTTAACGTCGGGGTAACGATAGACCCGCACTGAAATCAATTTAAATTAACCTCCACCATTTTGCCGTACACTTGTGTTTACGGAAGTAAAGATATCTCTCGGCTGCAATTGGTTGTTTCTTGTCACATGACAAGCGGTACCTGCGGCTGCATTCCACAGGTTTAAATACTTTTATTTGTAGTTTGCTTATTAGTCAAACTGTAATTAACCCATATCTCACGCACTCACGCCACGTATGCCTTTCCTCACGCTAAGTTTTCGTCCAAAATAAATGTATATAAAAATAAAGTGAAGGAACAGAAAAACCGAGCAGTCTACGAAATGAGACGGTCTTCTGGCTTAGTTCAGTAAAGTTGGAACGATATTGGGAGATTCTGATTTCACGGAACAATAACTCATGAACAAAACGTTGATCAGACACAAATGACGTCCCCTAAGTACCGTGGTAAGGTTGACAACGAACGACAATCACATTTTCATCAATCACAATACGCCCCGTCCTCCGAGCTGGACACATTACATTGGTCTCTATCCGCAGCCGGAGAAGAAACGAGTGCTCAGGGACCGTCTGCAAAGTGCAACTCCGAAAAAAGAGAATACAATAATATTAAATCACTATTATACAGCTTATTACTACCAAACTCAGTACACACATCAATAGTCTCCTGTGTGTCATTCATCAAGGAGTTTGGAAGAATATGCTTTTGAATAATTTTGGGGAATATTTATAATGTAAAATCTTCAATAAATATGGCATCATCTTCAATAACTTTACTATTATACAGTATATTTCTACCAAACTCACTATTTGCATTGTTGTTGTTAGCATCTGGTTAGCTTAACGGATATTAAAAGCTGTTTCTAAAACAAGGAAAGGGAAAGCTTTGTCCTGTCAGACTGAGAGATAACTCCAGCTCAGTGAGGTAAGGGACTCTCTGTTTAGATAGTTAACTTTAGTCTAGTTATCTCAGTGGGTCTCAAACGTTTTGGTCACCATTTATGAGAATACATGAAAAACAGTTATAAAATACTATATGACAGTAAAACAAGAATAGAGTTTAAAAGGTGAGTGATT
>NW_011336805.1:158954-163081 GCF_000735185.1 Notothenia coriiceps | reverse complement strand
GGGGGGGTGCTAGTGGATCGCCGGAGCTGTTAGATTAACATTAACATGCTTATATTGTAGTTCTAAGTGCAATGCCTTGCGGCCTGTAGCACCATCCTTGATGGAGCATATGTGTGGGCAGGAAAGGAGTGAGCAGAGAGTAGAGTAGTTGTCGATTTTTGTTCTGTTTTCTGTGACTATCTGCCTCACCCTGTCAGACTTTCAGTTGCGCGCGCTACTAAAGAGACGTGTTACCATGGAAACCAAACAATGGTTCAGCTGTATTAAAGTCAGAGTGGAAACAGTTGTGTGTAAATCTGATTTTGTGAGAAATGCGGGAGAAATATGACCCCGGGAGGAAACCGGGAGAGGGCAATGAAATCGGGAGTCTCCTGCGAAAATCGGGAGGGCTGACAAGTATGAGTTGCAGTAGAAAATTCAACTGTAGCGCTGGTGCATTAATGGGAAACCCTTAAAGTTTGAGAACCCTCTATGAAACGTCAAGCTACCCCACAGCACCCCCTAGAGAAAATCTCTGGCGCCGCCACTGCCTGAGACCAGTGGCGAACCGTCGGGGCCTTCAAGGTATTCAGAGAATACCCTGGAACACTCAGATAAAACAAACAAAAAATCGATTGAATTATATAAATAAAATGTACGTATATCAAATGAATAAATGAGAATCGTATCTGTGTTGTTGATCTGTAATATTACAGTGTTACGTTGATTTGTTTGTCCTTCTCGGACCATGCACTACGCATTCAGTGGTTTTGTGTTAGAAGAGAAATGCAACAAATCAGATCTTGTTCTGGATCTCTGGGTAGAATATCCTTCAACCAAGGTATTCTACATCCTTGATAGAATGCCCTGGCCGTTGCACTGAATGAGAGCGTACGTTTGGACTGAAAGTTTGATCAACCAATCATATATTGATTTGTAGCCAATGGATGTATTCTTTCAGAGTTTCCCTCGGTTCCAGGGTACTCTAGAAGGCCCGGTAGTTCACTGGCGCGAGACAGAGGATAGATGAATGCGACGAAGCAATTCATGCAGTTTTATTGTTTTTAACGTTGAAATGACAAGTGCAACAGGTGAAGATGAAGTTGTTGCGGAATTGTTGTGAATACCCTTTTCAAGACGACAATTCAGTGAAAAGAGGGACATCATAATGCCGCGGGGGGGGGGTGTGTGTCTACAGAAGGTCCAGTTGTGATGGACACAGTTCGCCACTGCAAACCACATACAGTGAGACTCACCCATAGCGTGTGTTAAGCTGGCCGCCCAACGTGGATCCTGCAATCATTCCGATGCCAAAACACAGACCTATTTTGGATAAAGCGTCTGCCCGTTTATCAGGTTCTGAAAGGTCCGCAACTACCATCTGAGATGCTGCAGGCAACGGATGAAGACATACAAGCAAATGTAAAAAAGGTTTAACATAGAAATTGGGTTAAATATTTCAATAAAAATATTGCACATTGGTTGTAACTCACATCACCACTTGATATCAAAATGTTCTTTAAGATCACTTAAGAATATTATGAATCCTTTTCTTATGTATTAGGAGTATGTGGTTAATATGTAATTAACTGAGCTTCTAATACAAATAGAATAACCAACACTTCTTAAGAGATGATTAGTGACAGTTATTGAATGTTTCTCAAAGGCAGAAGAGAGAGTCTTAAAAGCCTATGTTTCTAAGAAATGTTTGAATTTTAAAATGTTAAGCTTAGTGAGCAGGATTGTAGAAGCGTGGTGCTTACCAGGTAGAACATGCATGAAGACTGTGGGGACTTTGTGGAGGAACAGCATGGCAGGACTTGATGCAATGGCCAGCAGCAGAAAGAAAACGATTGTCGCAGAACATGACAGGGACAAAGCTGCCCGGGCTCCGAAGATATCTGCAAACCTGCCATCAACAACAGCACCCACATTTTCATCTGGACAAAAACATTGTATGTTGCAAATATCAAAAGACATAATATTTATTACATTAAATTAAATATCATTTAGCTGACGCTTTTGTCCAAAGCGACTTACAATAAGTTTTGAAAAACATGAAGATTAAAACTCTGAAAAACAAGGAAAGTGCAGATATATTCACTTCAAGCAAGATCACAGTAAGTGCTGGTGAATTACATACAGAATATATGTTTTCTTACCTTCCAAACATAGGACCACCCAACAGCTGGATTAAACCAACCATGGTTTGCAAATAACCAAGCCACAAGGTGTCGAAACCAAGTTTCTTTGCCAAATACTACAGAGACATAATGAAAGAACAGACACAAATTCACAGTAATGTATGGCATGTAAACAAGCTCACAGCAGATTTCATCTTGATATGAGTTAATTCTTCCAACAGATTCAGTGTTGTAGCATTTGACACTAATTTTGCCTTAGACATTACGCAGATGACCTCTTTTTTTTAATGTATATCATGTTTATTATACGTTTGTGTCATAGGATGGTGTGAATTAAAAGAGATTCCCATGTTTACAACTTCCTCAAACAAAAACATACTGCTGTTTGCAGTAGTACTCTATTGCAGTAGCTGTCAACCAATTAAAAAAAGTATTAACTCAACATGGCACAAGTCTTTTGTCATTGTTACTAGTTTGCTTTTGATGAATGTGGCTTTGAGCCATATTTGAGAAAGGTGGTAGTGACTGTAGTGGTTGAGGCATTTCACTACAGATTTTTTTCAGTGCAGCCAACATCAAGATTACATATTTTTAAAAGCTGAATGAACCTTATAGACTAAATAAGAATGCTCAATGTTTAAACTACTGTGATTTTCCTTACATTTCACATTTACATAATTACATAATCTTATGAATTCCATTTCTACCATAGTTCCTTGTATTCTCTAGTAAATAATTAAAAGGTCACAAGACTTTTGTGTGATTGTGTGTATTTACTTTTACTTAAGTGAAGCGTTGTGCTTTAAGTGGAGCTTTTATTATGCAGTATTTTCACATTGTAAAGTTAGTTTTTTCATTGTTAAATAATCTGAATAGCCTTCTTCTAGCACCACTGGATATCATTATATAACAATGACATATGCTAACCTGCCTCCATAAAGGAAAATGTTTGATATAGTAATGTAAATGGACTTGACTGATATCACGTATGTCGTTTATTAAGAATGCTACATTTGTGAATGCTGGACTTTTCACATGTTATTAAGTAATTTCTCTGAGGTTGTCTAACCGCTTACAAAAGAGAATGCTGCACATTCAATGAATCGTAGTAAAGACAGCTACTGTTAACCTGTCCTAGGGTACACATCATCACGCTTACACTCATACCATTTGTAACCATTCATCACAACATCAGTAATAACATTTATGCATTTCCAGGTTTTCCGGGAGAGCTTTCGCATTCATGGCATGCACGGAAATATCAGCTTCCTGCTCTTGCCATTACATAAATACTCACAGGGGTGACGGAGAACTGTAAAAACATCCATGTGATGTCCAAAGTAGCGATGAGGTAAACAATGTTAATAATTTTCTTTCTTTTCGGTTGGTCTATAACGTGAGCCTGGATGGGAACTGAAGCTTTAGCGGTTTCCTCGGCTGTTTCTCCTCCTGCACTCATGTTGCCTCTTGTATACACACTTTTATATCGTTAGTGTTAATTTACCGCCAAACGTAAGCTAACAGTCGGTAGGAAGCAAGCTGCAAGACTTGTTCGGTAACAAAGCCTTTGACACGGTGAACTTTCGCATAATGTGGCTAACCTGAGTTTAGTTGTACTTTGGAACCGAACATAAAGGCGACAAGGAGGCGTTACCTTAGTACTGCCTTGGTTTATTTAGTTATTGTCCCTCCCTTATACAATTTTTGGATCATCATCCCACCGATGGTCCCTAAACGTCTCATATGCAAGCTAATGCTATGCAGAGGTGGGAAGTAACTACGTACATTTATGCTACTTTATACTTCTACTCCACTACGCAGGGCCGGTCCTAGACATGTTGGTGCCCTAGGCGAGATTATGATTTGGTGACCCCCCCTCCAAGCAATACACAATAGAATATATAAAGAATAAATGAAACATCTCTACAAAAGGCGTCCTATGCTCCTTTTATAAGAGAGGGCTTGGTGTCATTTGTAGGTAGCAATGTCAGAGTTCCAATAAAA
>NW_011336805.1:147385-158934 GCF_000735185.1 Notothenia coriiceps | reverse complement strand
GTGTGCCTTGGTAATAATACATTTATTTCAATGTTGATGAATTTAGAACGGTTTATTCATAACCTGATTATCTTTGTAGTGCACTGTTGGATTTAAAAAACACATTCAAATAAAAAAAATCATTATATTTATAGCCCCTGAACAAACAAACACACCTCTATCTTAAATAACACACTTGCTCTGCAATAATATGTTTTTTGATATTTCTGTTAGGAAAGGACAGGACTGCTTCACCATTTTCTCTTTCTCCGAGGGTCCAGAAGAACATCCAAGAGGGAAAGGAAAAGCTGATGTTATGAGTTTTAAGAGCAGTAGGCCTACAGGACATTCACTAAGATTCACTGAATATTTTTGTAATCTAACGGGAACTTAATTTTTATGTTGTTTTGTGTTTTACGTTGCACCTCAGAGACAGTGTGATTATTGTCAGGCCTATAAAGTTTGGCAAAAAAAAAAGTCAGCTGATCAAATACATTTGCCTCACTTTTTGAGCTTCACATCACCTGTGCCTTGTACCGCAGAGTTTGCAACGTCACAAATAAACGGTGCCAATCTTCAGTCGGATGTGAATGTGTAATCTAACATTTTCAGTAAGAATAACGGACAAAAGGAGTGCAAATACAATTTATTTAAATGTGAACTAAAAGTGATCAAGCATGAACCATCACCATTTTTTTTAAATAAAAACGAAATAATATACAGAAGTTACACTAAATGTTAANGGCCTGAGAATTCAAAAGACATGTGCTGTGCCACGAGTTGACACAGCGGTTGCCAAACCAATTCTAAAGAACTCTACCCCAGACCCCTGTATTTAGCTGGTTCTGAGAGAATAATCAACAGTGTGCATAACAAGATAAAATAGGCAAAGCACAATAACACCTCTATCAGCTGACGCCAACAGGCAGGAACAGGGAGACAAAACACTGGGAGCACAGCACCCAAGGTTGCAGGCAAACAGGGTCAAAAGTACTTTCCTAGGCCCACACCTTTGGCCCAGTTTATCAGTTTGTACTGCCCTCGCTGAGCACAGCTGCCCTCTCAGTGTTTTGTCTCCCTGTTCCTGCCTATGGAGTCAGCTGATAGAGGTGTTATGGTTTTATCTTGTTATGCACAATGTTGATTATTCTCTCAGAACCAGATAAATACATGGGTCTGGGCTAGAGATCTTTAGAATTGGTTTGGCAACTCGTGGCACAGCACATTTCTTGTGAATTCTCCGGCCGAAGCTCCAAATAAACCATCAGTGTTTGCCATCAAAGTTCCTGCTCTCCTCGTGCCTCTCTGAGTCCTGTCTCCATTGCTTCAGAAGTTTCCATCAGTGTCCAAAGCGTAGGATCTGGTAGTGTAAAAATGCTGACTCATTCCCAGGTTGTTGGACTTCCTGCAGCATTGTTCACTTGTTATTCATGGCTCTTGAATTAAATGGTATGATGATATCGACACCGCCCATCTCACACTCCGTATATGTTATTTTGACGGTTCAAAGACCTTCACCCTGACATGTTAGAGGCCCTATAGATGCTTCTGTCAGCTTAAGTTGTCAGCCAGGCTCTGGGTAATTAAAATGCTGTCTGTCAAACACCCTCCATATTAGACACAGCACTATTAAATGTAAAGGGATAGTTTGTGTGTGTGTTTAAAAGACAGATTGGGTGGGTGTTATTTGTTCCTGCTGTTGCTTAGTAATAAAGCGGTTAATCGAGTGGCCACTGAAGATGTTCACCAGTCTTTGTGCTGCGTGATCAACGCCCCAGTCATCATGATAATTTGACACAAGGGAACCCAGCACAGTGTTTACGTGAATCGGGAGATTGTTGTTTCTGTGTTTGTGTGCGTAGAGGGTCACATTGGCCTGTAATAATAGAAATCCTGCATTTTTCTGGGTTAGCATTGTCACCATCCTCTAACTGAGAGGTTTTCCAGACATGCATGCTTTTGGGATGAGCCAATGTTTGTACACAGAAGAGATACACGCTGATTTGAGGCCTTAATAACAAGGACTACGCCTTGTCATTACAGCATGACCAGTCAGTTTAGCACCTGGCTTTGTCTTCTGCCTATTCATCTCTGTTTCTCCCTTTTGTTGTGCGTATAGCTGAAAAATAAAGCAGAATGTTTAAAAGCCTTCTGATGACTAAGTCTTTTAGATTGTTTTGTTTATGGGCTAGAACAAGTGCCAAGGGGCTCGAGGGACTGTTTGTGTGGAGATAAAGCATTTGTTTACACGATTGTTGAATTCCTCAATACAAGCACTTAAAAGATTATTTATATCTCTACATGTAAACTGACTTTTTTAGGATAGCTTAAAGTAATGTTGAAAAATTACAACAGTGGGCCTTACAGGGTTACATGCACAATATGTAAACTTCTGCCAATAGGGGTCTCCAAATTGAATCAAAAACAAAAGAGTTTGGTGTTGTTGTGTATTAGAGTGGAATCATGGGAAATGTGTGTCTTTACTCCCAATGCCATCGTTGCAGGCAGTTCTCCCTATTATGATTTCTTCAGTTTCCGTCTTTCAGAAAAAAAAATCCCGGGGTCTTCCTCTCTAAAACAACAGTAAAACCCATTAAGACACTGAATAAAGCAGTTTCAAAAACAAAATCAGTGATTCTCAAGTGGACACAGGACAGAGGGTCTGCAAGCTAACCGCTTACAGAGAAATTGTAAAAATGTTAAATAAAACTGGATGAAAAGTCGTTACAGCTTCTGGAAGACAATCCCAACGTGCAATGCTGATACAACACACTTTCAGGCAACACAATTAAAATGTTAATGTTGCTTTGATTAAAATGACCGATTGCTCCGAGCTTGAAGTTCATTATGAACATTTGAAATAATGTTAGTGCACAACCCTACAACATATACAACATATAAAGTTAGATATTTAAATGAGGAAATGTTACATATTTTCCCTTAAAATACAAACATTTGAAATGTATACATGCTTGTCTCTTTAAATGTTGCAGAAAATCAAGTCGTGACACTTTTCCCTGTGCAGTATGCGTATACTCATCATAACAACATATTGTACCATCTTCTGTGAAAGATAACAGCTCTATTGCCCTGCTTGCTTCAACATTCTCTCGTGATAACACTTAATAGTTGCTTGCCACTGTGTGAGCACCTCACCGTGTCAGCTGAGTGGCTAACACCAGCAGCAATCATTGGACATCTGCACTCATGCACAGAAATACAAACCAACTGAGGGACAATTTGCCCGATTGAAACCAAAACCAAGACTTTGAAGATAAGTAGGATTCAGGTATGACGTTTTTTGTGTTGGAGGGTGTTTTATTCCCACTGCTACACCTATGGAAGCAAACAAGAGACAGAAGTATTTGAATTTTATTAGACACCGAATATATAGCATTGAAAATAATTACTTTGAAAATCATGTATCTGAATGTTTTTGCTCCGAATTTACATATGTGAAATAAAAATGTAAAAATTCAAGTGAAAAAAATGTGAATGTTCAAATTCAGATCCAAAAAATTCGACGTCAAAAAATTCGGTGTCCAAAATTGCGATGCAGCATCATCCGGGCTACTCAGACAGGATAAGCAATCGAGCCCTAATGCAATCATACCAAGTTCTGGCCTATCAGAGCACGGCTTTGTCAGTCATGTGATCACAACAACCTGGGAGAAAAATGACGGAGAACAGTGGGGCTCGCCGCTCGGGTAAGTAGTCAGTTTGTGCTCTTTATTTTACAAGCAGTGAGGGCTCGACAGCATTTGTATCTTACATTAGCTAGCTAAATGAGTGAAGTAGCCTTGTGCCTTGCTGTTAGCAAGCTCCGTAGTTATCATTAATTGAAGTGAATCACAACGTTACCGTGTCCTTTCGTGTGTGTGTGTGTGTGTGTGGGGGGGGGTGTGTGTAACGTAACGATCACTTCGGTTAGATCAGTCAAGTAGACCATGCTACACTATACAAATACTCTCTTACAAAAGCCCTGCATTTAAACGTGTTAATGTTACTTTAGTAAAAGTATGCTAGTATAATTAGGAAAGTGTTAGACACAAGTTATACTATTATATTATATCATTTGTTTTATTGTCATTACCGATGCACGAGTTGACTTAACTGTGGTGGTTGGTTTAATGTGCTGATTATTTTCTACATTAATAGATGCAGGTCTGGTTTGTTAAAACTCTCAAAATAGTAGGACATGCTGTCATAATTACCCAGAGGGTAATTATGACAGCATGTCCTGAGAGGGAGGAGGACCTGCACCAGCTGCACCTACAGAACTTAGCCCATGCTGGGCATAGCTGTTACTACCTGCACAGGCCTGGCCTGTCAAATAACAAATTAACATTTAGTGTAACTTCTGTATATTATTTCGTTTTTATTTAAAAAAAATGGTGATGGTTCATGCTTGATCACTTTTAGTTCACATTTAANGCATTCTCCTACTGAGACTAGAGGCGAAGTCCCTCCCCCTCCGGGAGCCTCTCTCTCCATTGACTTCAATGTATAATTTTCCGCTTCCGGGGTCCCATGGAGGCTCCCGGAGGGGGAGGGACTTCGCCTCTAGTCTCAGTAGGAGAATGCTTGCATTATAGTACCCATAGAGTCCAGTAGAGGGCGGAGCCTTTGAGAGATATAACAAGATAAAACCATAACACCTCTATCAGCTGACGCCAACAGGCAGGAACAGGGAGACAAAACACTGAGAGGGCAGCTGTGCTCAGCGAGGGCAGTACAAACTGATAAACTTGGTCAAAGTTACGGGCCTAGGAAAATATTTCCCCAACAGCAGCAAACTGACTGCAAGCGAAGCCGTGTCCTTGCTCAAAATAATCAGTTACACATAGTGAACAGAGCTTTAATGAAAACTCATATCTCATATTTTGAATGTGTTTGGGGCATGCTGTTCTAAATTAACACGTTCATTGAAATACTCAAATGACACATCAAATTGTTGTTATTTTAAAAATAAATTCTCAACACTTAAAAGCTTGCTGTTTGTCCTAGTGTATTACAGAGCTTTTTAACATAACATTAGTAAAGGAGTAGGAAAGATGAGTAGAAGAAACACAGTCCTGCATGTTGTAATGAAGCAAAGATACTTCAGAAAGGATGATGAAGATGAGATTAAATCTGAACTGAATGAATAAAGATCTCTTCTGAGGATTCTCATTTCTTATCAGTACTGCATCTGCTCACACGTTCCTGTGTTTGTCCTCTGGTGTGGTTGCCCTGCTGAGCTCACACTTTGATACAACTGTATTATCTTTTGTCGCTATGATACTATGAGGACACAATAACATGATCAGGTGTGCCTATTACAATGAAAACAGCCCTGAAGTAAATCTTATTATAATCAAGCTTTGTTTTCACATAGCTTGATTACACAGAGAAAGATTAACAGGCTGAGAGACTGCCTGGCAGGACCTATAAATAGAGACTTGAAGTAGGAATATCTGCTGCTAGATTTTTTACCATCGTTTTGTTTAATCTAAAGTCAATATTAGAAGTGCAATACCTAATTACAATACTAACTCTTTAACATAACACATGGATTAGTGCACCTTAAAAATGCCTGCTATTATGTTTGTCTTTCCTTAAAATAGTAGACTACCCTAAAATAGGCTAAATTTAACATGCGTTCAATTAAAAAAACAATGCAAAGAAATGTTTGTGTTTTTCAAACATGGCGCATACATTACCCATAATGCAGTCCTAGGCTACTGTAGCTTTTACCCTGCAGCAGAGATGACTAATTGGACTTCCTTACATCCACACCCTCAAAACTTCCCTGTGTATAAACTTGTAAAACAAACTTTGAATTAGTATATTTAGTAGCATATGTTCCTGTTCATAGCGACAGCCAGACATCACATCAGTCCTCCCCTCCTGTTAATGCAGACGGTGACGGTCGTATTTAAAGTCGTTTCCCCTTTAAAATATTTTTTGGAAGCGTCGATACTGTTCTGTCCAGAGCTATGAGGAGGGGAGGAGACATGGGGTTTACCTCAGAATGACAGATGCACAGGCAGATGATACCACACGTTTCCACCATGTAGACGCAGACTAACAGATGGACTCAGCTTCACATTCACACTTGAATCCAGCATGTATCCTGCTCTGACTGCACACACCGGCTGACTTGTTCGGATTTTTCTGCAGAGATAAACAAAAACACTAACGCAGGTAAGCATGTCACTCAGTTGTGTGCTCCTATTGCATCCTCTATTCTCCCCGCATCAATTATTCACGTCAGGTCTTTTTCGGGGATGAACTTTCGATCCTGCGGCGTCAGATTACATTGACAGTTATGGTGTTTTATTTTACAGATAGAGTAAAGCAGATAATGGTAAAGGTTTGCATGCCACGCAGTAGACAGCTGTAAACAAACAGAGCAGACATGCGGCTGGCTTTCAGCACCAAGGACAAAACACCGGACGCTGCTGCGTAGGGAGAAACCAGATGCAGAACTGGCAACACAGCATACCGCTTCAATGCTCCCTCTGTGAATTAGAGGCAGTTATATTAGTTTATCGGCGAGAGGTTGTTTTAAGATTCAAAGCCAACATCTCAAATCTCTTTTGGGTTGAGCTGTGAGTTTTTTTTGTTTTCCTAGAAACCACAAGGTATGAGGTGGGTGATTTCCTCTGTCAGACTTACATGTTAATTTACAGTAGCTGTTTTTTCAACAGGAAGAGAATAACAATTAAATACATAATCTGTCATATTATCATAAGAGGTATGAGCTTTTAAAAACACTTTATATCCTGACTCTCCGTAAGAAAAGACGAAAATAGGAAATGTACAATATGGAAAATCAGGATGATACTGTAAGGTGGATATAAACTGATAAGAATAATAAGGATCTTGAAATGTCTAGCAACTCCCAGTATCTGACAAAAACGGTTGATTCTTATCTCTGGCCATCCAGATAGGGGTTTTGATTTGTATCCAGGTATTTGGATATCAGAGACAGAGATTTATCTTGCAGTGCTCACATAATTGAATCATTAAAAAAGAGTTTACAGTCAATCTCTTTCTTGTTACTCTGGATAATGCACAGGTAAGAGTTTATGTAAATGGGTAGGCATCAATATCAGAGGCAGTGGTGAAGAAAACAACCTAAATTATTGTCTTATTTGCATAAATTTTTTTACCACTAAGGAGCTAAGGCTGCACTGAAAATAAAAATGAATCTTCATTAAGAAACCAAAATCAGTGAGCTCACAATTCCAGTTACAGCAAGTTTTCAGCCAATGACGCATCTTAAAAGCTTTTTCATTATATCAGAACTAAATGGTACAACACCCCTTCAAATGAAAGAGCAACATTATGTTCTTCATGACTAGATCCGACCAGAAGGGAGAAACACTGTAAACATGAAGATTTTCCTTTAATTTTTCTTTATTTCTATTCAGTTTGCCAGTAAAATAATCCTAAACTATGATCTATGACCTTGTTAGCGGATGAGCTTTTAAAACTTCTTGTGTTCCCTTTATTTTGTTCACTATCTTGAATGAGGCTCCATCACTGTGGATCAGCTGTTTTGTATAGTTATTATCATTTACACAGCTTTCAGTTTGTTTAAGATCTAAATGGGAGATTCTCTAAATGATGTATGAATCTGCCACTGAAAATGGAAACCTGTCAGGGTCCATTTTCTGCTCTGTCATTTCCAAGGGCTGAAGCAGAGCTAGTCTTTGTTTCTGTGCTTACTTTCTTAATGCCAAAACCTGTTTCTTTTAAATTCCTAAAAATATTATCTTTAATCATGCTGCATTATATATGCTAAATAGATTAATCCAATGATCGAAACATGGATTGTGACGCTTTTCTTTTACAGAAAATGGCTGCCGCAGGTATCCTCTTCACTTTGTGGATGGCCACAGTCTTTCCCACTGGACTCGGATGCCCTGCGCTCTGTTCCTGCACAGATAAATATGGCCGCCACTTTGCTGAATGCTCCTACAAAGACCTAGCTGAGGTACCGGAAGGTTTGCCTGCTAATGTGACGACTGTGAGTCTGTCCGCTAACAAGATCAGTGTGATACAGTTGGGGAGCTTTGACAATGTCACTCGGGTGACATCGCTGTGGATGGCCCACAATGAGATCGTCACAATCGAAGAAGGGACTCTCACACCTTTGGTTCATCTGCGTAACTTTGACATCAGCCACAATAGAATCGTAGAATTCCCTTGGGAGGATCTGCAGAACCTCACAGGCCTGCATCTGCTGAAGATGAACCACAACGAGATGGTCCACCTGCCGAGGGAAGCCTTCTACAACCTCAAAGACCTGAGGTCACTCCGACTCAACAATAACAATTTCATTACGATAATTGATGGGACGTTTGACGGTTTGGTGTCTTTGTCCCACTTGCAGGTATATGAAAATCCTTTTGCATGCACCTGCTCCCTCGACTGGCTCAGAGACTGGATTTCAAAGACCATGATCACGGTCCCAGAGCAGAATTTAATCACTTGTGCAACTCCACCCAAACTTAGAGGAGAACTGATTGGAAAGTTGCCTGAGTCAAAGTGCACAAGCCCGAACGTGACAATACAAATCAAGCCAAATGTCCACAACATGATTTTCCACGAGGGCGGTGTGTTGGTCTTGACTTGTGAATTTGTAGGAAATCCAAAACCTCTGGTCATGTGGAATATCCAAAGCAAAAACCAGAGGCAAGAGCTTGTGTTGTCCTTCACTGAGGATGACTCAGCAGAATCGAAAGAGGACTCCATGATGTCCTATAATCCTTTCAAAGTCTTTAACAATGGCACTCTTATCATTTCACACATCCGGAAAGAAGATGGTGGCAACTACAGCTGCTCGGCCACAAATGAGTTTGGAAGAAGCGAGGTTTCTGTGTCAGTGGACGTGGTGGCTTTACCTAAACCAACACCAAGAAAACCAATTACCACGACGCCTGTTTTTAGTAAAACGCACCCATCTCTACGCCAAACAACAGGCAAACCATTGTTTTTGGATTCTGTGCATCACTTTGATATCAAGACAAAAGACTTAATTAAAGTAGTACCTACTTTCCCGCCCACTGTGGAGATCAAGTCTTCTGAGGAGTCAACAACATCCCCATCACATGCTAGTAAATGTGGCTTGACTGCTAACACAAGATACATTTCTAGTCATGTCTTTAATGAGAGCGTGGAAGATTTCAAGCAGTACACATTTGACTTTGGAGTTATTGCATTAGGGGTGTCAGAAACAGAGGCAACAGTGCGACTCAATCCTCTTCTCATACCGAGAGACAGTGGCATCAACCAAGCCCCAAAAACTGCCGCAACGTCTAATGAGAGCTTCCACATTGACAGTGAAAAGCATCACGGCCTTTCTGCTGTCGGTAAAAACTCAAATGGCTTGTATCTGTGCGTTGCTGCTGATCTCAGACACTCGGCCGTGCAGTGGTCAAGAATCAAAGATGGCGTCAACACGTATATGTTCAGTGGTTTACGTCCCGACACCAACTACTCCCTGTGTCTGACGTACAGAGGGGAGGACTGTGAGGTCCAGGTTCTGTTCAGCACCAGGAGGAGGGTACCTAACCTGCTCATCATCATCTCCGTCAGCATCTGCCTCCTGACCGTGTCCACCGTGCCTCTCCTCGGTGCAACGTGCTTCCACCTGGTGTACAAATACCGCAGCAAGACCTACAAGCTGATCCTGAAGGCCAAAGATCAGTACCACATGGAGAGGAACCTCGCCCCTAACTTCAGGGCACCTCACACCGAGTCCCGGAGGAAGATTAATGGAAGCCAGCTGGACGAGGAGGAGGGGGACACGGAGAGCAGAGACGAGGACAAAGAGGCGGATACAGAAGAAAGTGTGATGACTGAGTCCTTTTCTCTGTCTCAGTGCAGGGGGAACTTAGACAACTGTGAGGTCGGGTCTGAGTTTAGTGATAGGTTACCTTTGGGAGCTGAAGCAGTAAATATTACAAGCAACTACACTTATCCAAACCAGTAATTGTTATTATGATATTTAATTATTTTGCCTTTAGGTAAAAAGCATTTTTAGTATTAGTTTGTGCCAAAGGTTTTAGTTTGCTTTAGCCTTGCAAAGGCAGCAAAGACATATTGTCTGAAAAGACTCAGATAAATGTACTTGTTTTACTTGCAGAGCTGCATCAATTAGTCACTACAGAGGCTTCCAGATTCAAGGCTCTATCTAATAAAGGGTTATCTTATTTTACTTTATATTGTCCGGGGATGTTTTCCAGACAAACATTTTAGTAAAAGCTGAACTACATACTGGCCCATATTTTTTGTAGCTGGAAATATCACGTCTTTTTGTCCTATTCTTTCAAAATAGGCAACCTATTTCATTTCCCATCAAGTGCGTCTGGATCCAGATCTTTGCCAAGATACAAATAGTGATAGACAATCATCGGAGGCATGAACAAGATATGTTGTGTTTTTAAAGGTCCCATGTCATGGCCATTTCTACTGATCCTAATTCCATTGTTGAGGTCTACTAAAATAGATTTACATTGTGCAATTTTCCAAACTCACATTAGCCGCTTTCACACCAAGTACTTTCCCGTACTTAGTGCCCCGGCACTTAGTGCCCCGGCACTCATTACCCCAGGGCACTAAGTACCAATCGCGTTCACACCGGAATACTTTTCCCTGAGGGAAGATTACGCAAATGAGCCGCTGACGTCACTTTGTCTTCTTCTGCTTTGGGTTTACTGGCAGGCCGCAAACGTATACTGCCGCCCTAAGTCCCCGTCCGGAAGTCCCCGGAGTTGGGGACTGGCTTCAGTAGAAGCTGCTGGGACTCCCAGCAGCTTCTACTGAAGCCTTCCGAGTAAATCGCCAGAAAGCAGACACCTCCTCATAACTCCACCGCTCCCATGTTTTTTTTTGTGTTGCCATAAGTTATTCTCTCTCCGTTGGTGCGCGGGGCTAATGCTAATAATGCTAATGCGAGCAAATAGAATGACGGCTTCAAAAAACTTTTCAGAGTTTTACGGGGCGTGGTTTGCAATTCGCCCAGCCAATAGAAATTGGTACTTTGTTGGTACTTTTTTGGTACCACCTCTCTAGCAGGCACTGAAAATGGGGGTGAAAGTTCCCGGCACTAAGTACTCTCTTTGGTGTGAACGCGACACCAAGGGTACTAACGGAACTAAACGGGAAAAGTATGGGGTAAAAGTACTCTGGTGTGAACGCGCCTATTGGTTTCTCATACAGCGTCTCTGCATAGTATCAGTATGTTTTGGAGCTCCTGCCCCCCCCTCCCTGTGAGCCCAGTGTGCTCTGATTGGTCAGCTCGCCCACTCTGTTCTGATGAGTCTACCACCGTTACAGCGGAACATCAGTGATTATGTGTTACAATGGCGTTAGCAACTAGAAAATGACACCAGTAATGACAAACAGATGAGAATGCTGCGTGGGGTCTTGTTGGCGGGACCTTGCGCGGCTCGCTGCTGCAAGGAGCGGACAGTGTGAGCTGGGTTCATTTCCTGCTTGCTGCGTGGGATCTGCGAGACATCGCGAATGGACGCGGGAAGGGGGGGGGGTGCTGAGAGGGCTGCAGCACCCCCATC